>NW_015386762.1:237519-255114 GCF_001527695.2 Protobothrops mucrosquamatus
TTTACAACTCTTTAGCTGTGATCTTTGTATGAGTAAGGAAGAAATGTATTGTTTGCAATTAGATATCCATACATGTAAAATATTAATTCATACTTCCTGAATAAATATGTAAATTGTATGCAGTTATCCATCATTATTACTTTCATTTTTTCTGACTTTCATGATGCAATTCTCTGCTAAAATAAGTCTATATAGAATATGCATATTAGTGAAAATATCATCTTAAGGACTTGCACAATGCATATATCATGAAACTTATGCACATAGACACATTTGTTAACTTTCAAAATACATTGAAAAAAATATAATTAATTTGAATTTGAAAGGAAAATGTTATTCAAAAATAATATAAAAATGAAACAAGTTCTTCCATGTTTCATGCTAAGATTCAGGTACAAAGAGATGAAAAGGCAAGTCATTTCACTAATATATATACAAAAAAGGTGGGATAATTTATATTGGTGGAAAAGACTGAAATACACTTAACTGCCAAGTGTTAATGATTAATATATAGTGTTACTATCAACACATAATGTTAATAATGGTATTAATACATATAAGAATAAGAATAATTATATATAATAATACATATAAAATTAATACATAAAAGAATTTATTATTTTATTTCATTAATAGTTTATTATAACTATTTTTGCCAGTTTAAGAATGATTTCTTTTAATGGAGAGAAACAAAACCTCATTTGTGAGAAGACTATAGAAATTGCAAAAGAGAGTCATGAAAGAAGTCCAAGATCCAATCTCTGGTATTTCTGTACAGGGCTAAAAAAAATGCTAATAGATAACATATTTTGTGAAAGATATGTGCCAAGGAAACTGCCATTGCAAGTAGACAACTTGGTTATTTAATCAACTATTGGACACTTTTCCATGTTCCTTCCTTTTTCTTCCACAGAGCCAGTTCTTGGAATGATGAGAGAACTCTGTTTGGAAGTCTATGCTAAGGCAGAAGAATTCCAGCTGGGAAAATGAAGACCTCATCACTCTGGAAATGTCTCTCAATCTAGTTAAAAAATAAAAAATGAAACTACAATCACAATCTAATAACAAAACCTGGAGGTCTTTGGGTGCCACATGTAGATCTTTTAGGGCAGGGGTCCCCAACTCCTTGTCCATGGAAAGGTACTGGGCTGTGGCATGCCAGCAACCGGGCCACCCAAACAAGCAAAGCCGATGGGGATTTAGGCAGCACACAAAACCACGCCCCCCTCCGGTCCACAGAAAAACCTCTCTCCACATAACCGGTCCCTAGTGCCCAAAAGGTTGGAGATCTCTGTTTTAGGGACTGCATGTATGTCATAATTATGAAGCTCTATATCATAGAAGTTTACTAGTTTGACAAGTATATAGGAGCCTACAGACAACTGGGTACCATAGTTAAAAAAGACAATGACAAATTGGAGCAACTTCAGAACATGGTTACCAAGGAACTGGAAACCAAGTTCTACTGCATTTCAAATGTAGCATGATACACAGAATAGGATTCTTAAGAAACTTGAAAACTATATTGTGTCAAAGGACCTTAGATTATTTTATGTACATATTTGGGTGTCATATAACATTTGAGGATCAGATTTAGCTTTAAAAATCTTATGGCAGTGGGTATATTCTTATATCCAGGGCTTTTTTTTCTCATAGAACGCCCAGAACGGAGTTCCGGCACCTTTTTGGGATGGAACCTTGTAGGGTAGGCAAGGCAGGTTGTATGACGTGTGTGAGTTCTGGCACCTTTTTTTTTTTAAGAAAAAAAGCACTGCTTATATCCAAGAATAGCTTTGGCGTCCTTTTCAGAAACAGATTTAATTCATTCCCCATAAATATCCAAGCATTGAAATATTATGCAAGAAACTTAAAGGATGAAACTTGGTTTGTAGAACACCCTCACCTACAGTATGTTATGCAATGAACCTGATGGGGGATGAGCCTATGGTGATGTACAAATACTAGCCACTTTTAAAAGATTTCTTCCACCAATATTTTTTTTCCACTGTAGAGCAATAAAACTACACTTGTTGAGAATGAGCTCTCTCTTCAGGTGAGAACACTACTAGCTGACACCACTTCCTTTTCTTTAGTGATGGATTCCCAAGCAATGGGGGTCATGTCAGCAACTTAAGCTGACAAAATCCATGTGCTGAATATCGCAAGAAAGATGGGGATTCTGTCTGAAAGACATAAACAAAACCTGAAGTTGATTCAAAGCTTGGGGAAGTCTGATACAATGTTCAGGAAAAGGCTGAGAGATTGGTGCAATAACTCAGGATTAGCTACAGTGAGCTTTTCTCTTCCCTCGTCCAGCTAAACAATCTTTCAACTCTGATGAAAATAAATTGTGTTAAATGGTGCAGGGTGGGGGAGACACTTTATCTACCACCCTGAATAGTTCATCAGCAAAATATGTTTGACTTATCATTCTTGGTGTAGTGATTGATGAAAGCAAACTGCACAGTATGCCATTTAATGCAAACAACTCTTTTTTAAAAAAGAAAAACATGCTTTCTGTAGTTTTTTTTAGATGTTTAAATGTTTGCAGAGTCAAGTCAACACTATAAAATGTTTTCATTAAAATACATAACCATTACTTTATATTGAAAGAAATACACACACATATATATATATATACATACATATATAATTCAATTTTCTATAAAGCTGTTCAGTTTGTTTCATTTTTAATAAAACCTAGGTAATGAAGGTATGTTTCTATGCATTCTTGAATTAAGTACTTGCTAATAAACAGCAATGATTAAACTATGCGTCTTTTCTAAGTTATATATGTGAACTATACTAGTTAGGCACATGTTCTAAATCAGAAAAAAAATATACATACTCATTTATTCTTATTTGAAATGTTACATAGAAAATGCTTAGAATGCCTTTCATTCACCTAATTAGAATTTTGCAGCACACAATTCTGTCTGAGCTGCTGCCTCTCTGTCTCTGTCCCTTTGTTGTTCTACAGCAGGAGTGTTAAACTGGCGGCCCGCAGGGCAGATGCATCATATGCAGGCCACACCCACTCTAGCTCTGCAAAGGCAAAAAACGTTGTGATACGTCACGATACATCATGTGACATGATCAAGTTTGACATCTGTATTCTACAGCATACTATGCACTTCTAATTGCTAAACATAGGCAGTCTGTTAAGCACAAGACACATTTATATTGCTGCACTTGAAGCACATTATATAATTTTGTCATCTGTGTGATGTCATTGTCCCCCTTCTTTGAGATTCCCATGTTCCCAAAGGATAAAAGCTTATTTTGGAGAACAGCTCATAATGGTATATTTGAAATTAATCTATTAGATTTATTCACAAAGGTTGCTTCCAGAAAGAAACTAGAGCTAGGTAACTCAAATCATGGGACAGGGAGCACGGTGTATAAGTCAACCAAAGAAACAGGCCTATATTTTTAAATGTATATAATTTTATCCTATTTTCCATGCATGGATGGAATGCATGGCTTACAATTGTGCAAAGTAAAATAATAAAATACAATAAATTAACTCAACATGAAAAGAAATTCATTGAAAATGGTGGAAGGGGAAGAAAAAAAAGTAAAACTTACTGAAAGTCTTCATCTATAACATTCATAGAAGGAAAGCCTCCATGAAGAAGCCTTCATCAATACCTGAAATATTTAGTAACAGGGATAAATTAACAATTTCATGGAGGAGAAAATTCCAGAACATTCTAAGTGCCACCACAGAGAAAGTCTATCTTTAGTGAATACTTTGTCAGACAAGTTACATAGAACATTGCCTCCTCTGATGATTTCACCAATCTATGAGAATGTTTAGAGCCTTACATCAAAAGGAGAACCCTAGACTAGGTTCAGAGGTTGATTGGTAATCAATATAATTATTTTATCATAAGTGTAGTGTATGCAGTACCAGGTGTCTCACCTATCTATTACCTAGGTGGCATTGTGCAGCTGCACTAGCTTTTCACCAAGACCAAGAATTATTCATATAAAACACCTTGAAATAATCTAAAGATGAGGCTACCAGTGGAGTAAAAACAATATTTAATCAGTACTTTCTGATCAGAAAAGGGCAAAGTTGGAATAATAACTGAAATTAGTGAAAATTGCAGGCAATGAAAGTTACTTGAATCTCCATTGATAATGATGAACACCATCACAGGTCTCATGGTTTTCCCCAAAGGCAGTAGCCATCACAGGTAATATCCTGAAGAAGAAATGAAGGATGGATGTAAGGATTTGTCATGAGATGTCTGCACTTTGGGTACCCACGTTTATAGTTGTGGATTTCCTTTTTTCCATCTACCAGGAAACAATGCCAGGGTGAGGGATCTAGATTGACATTTGGATGTTCATATCAGCAAAACTATAGGAGCCAGGGGAATTTCTTGCACCCTAGATGGCATGCAAGAATTTTATTTTATGGAAAGGTACTTACATAGCAGGCAAGAGCTAACTACTTTGTTCTCAAAGACTGTGATCAATTATATCATTAGTGCAGGAGAAAGGCAATTATCTTGTTAGAGAAGAAGCAGCAAAAAGATTAGAAAAGAGAAAGTAGTGATCTCTTTTTGGGAAGTTTACAGTATAAAGGGCAGTGTGCTCCTCAAGAGAAATGATAGAAAGAGGCAGAAAAGGTCATGATCTGGTCAGCCTTGCAGAATAATTTTCATATCAAGAACTTCCAAATTACCTATTTCTTATCTCTAGTTAGTAGATCCATTAGAATTCTCAGTGGAATACTGAAGTGGTCCACCATATGATCCTCCTTTTCCAAATCCTGCTCCTGCTCACATGGTGGCAGTATTCCTGGAAATGATAAATAAAAAGCACTAAAAATGTATGCCAAGAGTATATAATCCCAGCAGGATCACTCAATGCATGAAGGTCATCCCAGCTAAGTAGCTACAATAAGCAGGACCTATATTGAGCTGCAATGACATAGACGATGCTGGAGGCAAATGATCACCTTAGTAACAATAGCAAAAGCATCAATTCATACTGTGTGGTAAACCATTCCTGGGAAAGATGAAAGGAAAAAAAAGAGGAGGTAGACCAGCAGCAAGCTGATGGATTTAGTTATTGTGGTGATGAGTGCAGTGTTGGAAGATCTGAAAGACCAAGTTAGGACAGATCATCATGGAGAAAGTCTATCTATGTGATCACTAAGAAACGACAGTGACTTGATGGCATATAACCAATCAACCACCATCTGACATCAGCTAAGGTTGGCTAAGTGCTGCTACCTGCTGAGATCCAGAGTACAACAGTTTTTCTTCCAAAATTAAACAAAGGCCTCTTTTCTTGAAATAAACCTGATACTGGATTTTTCCTTCCTATCATCAAGAACAGCATCCCAAATTATTTCATACTAATGTTGGATATTCTGATTTCAAGAAGACTGCAAAAGAGGCAAAGGGAGGATTAGAAAGCAGTTATGCTGGGAGAGAATTGCAAGAATGCTGATCTTGGGAGGAGCTATTTAGTTTACTGATTCTAGTACAGAATTGTAAACTAAAGCATTCCCTATACATATTTAAAAAAGAATGTGAGGGCTATTTAAGACAGCTCTGAAGCAGAGGGAAAGAGTAAAGGTTCAAAAGAAAAGGCCACTAGGAACATAGCAGGGCTGAATTCTCTCCTCTTATCATTTTCCTTTGCTGGAGTTTAGGCTTATCAGAGCCCTCAATAGTGAATTACACTGACTAACACAGTATGATTGTTGTTAGATACTGAAATGTGGATATATAGGATACAAATGGGCCGTCTTTTTCAGCACCTCAGCTCACTTTCTGTTTGTGCTGTGGCTTAAAACTTGTAGTCATTGTGGCACCAGACCAAACTATGCCTGTTTGCCTGGGCATGTTATACTTTTTGTCTTTTGAAAGTGTTTTATTTATTCATTTCTGCATGTTGGATATGTTTATGAATAAGCCTGTGCATGTTTTTAGAAATGACTTGAAAAATGTTTTGGACCTCATGCAAACATAGCAACTCTCTGATAATCATTAAAGTCTCTCTCTCTCTCTCTCTCTTAAATCTCTTTTTCTCTTTTAAGCTTCTGCATGAGCCTGAGAAAATGTTAGCTGCTTTAATAAATCAGATTATTGAAGCAGAACTCCTGGAATTCAGCTTTTTAAAGCCACTACTTTTAAATGTTATATTGATACATAACTTCATTTTTTAATTTTCTTCCTTAACCTTTTCTTTTTTCCTCTAGTTCAGTGGTTCTCAACCTGTGGGTCGGGACCCCATTTGGGGTCGATCGACCATTTCATGGGGGTCGCCAAGCAAGGCTGTCCGCCATTTTTTTTGTCTGCCATTTTTTTTGTCTGCCATTTTTTCCCCCTTTTCCGGCGGGTGCCTTACCTCCCTTGGGCTGGGCCAGCTGGTGGTCGGCCTGCTCCATCTCTGCCGCTTGCCAGCTACGCCTAGGCCAGCGCAGGGGGCAGAACCACGCATGCGCGGTGCTCCCTGGCAGGCAAAGTCCTCGACTTACGACCGGTTGGGTAGTCCTCGATTTACGACCTGTTTAGTCCTCGACATACGACCGGTTTAGTCCTCGACTTACGACTGGTTGGGGTCGCGGCATTAAAAAGGTTGAGAACCACTGCTCTAGTTTAATTTATTTGATCTCTGCAATAGAAATGGTTTCTTACTGTACTGTCATTAATGTATTACCCTGTTACTCTTTATTAGTAATTAAACATAAAACTTCTTCTGAATCAGTTTTGAAGCTGCGCATCCCTGATACAAATGCATTCATTATACCATCTTTTATATTTGCCACTCTTAATATATATATAAATTTATATATTTAATGGTTTGTAATTACCTGCATTAATGTGTTTTAATTGTGCATTTATGGAATTGTGATATTGCTCTAACAATTAAAAGTGACCTTAATAATTGAACATTATTCCTAATAGAGAGTGGGATATAAACTTAGTAAATTTAGTCATATTTTTCTGAACTTTAAAAGAGGGATAAAGTTTTATGAACATCTTACCTGCTGTATTTTAATTCCCAGCAATAGGATGAATTATCAGTGTAAGTAGATAGGGGAAAAAAACCTCGTATATCCTTGCAGGAAAAATTATGAGTTCTTTTCTACATCTGGCTGAAATTTGTATTAGTCTTTCAAAAGAACATATATATTAATGCAGTCCTGCAATTAAACAACGATTATGCCCAGTTCTGGTACCATACTTATAAAGAGACTTCTTTTTTAAAAGTCTACTTCCATAGCAACCTCCACCCTGACCAATCAGAAAAGGACTAAGGAAGGAAAATACAGGACAAAAGTAGGCCAGGAATAATTTGACAAGCACGATGGATATGTTATCCAGCAGCATAATGCTAATGGGCCACAGCAATAAGAACTTCCTTCATTATACCAAAAATAGAAAATTCAACCAATTGTTCTCAAAAGGCACATTTCAAACCATTATAGCCATTATAACCTTTGGCAGCAACCATACTTATGCCATTAAGATATATGGTGTTGAGGTGTATGCCTTTATGCTTGCGGCTGCAAATTTACTATTGCGTTCCAGTTACATGTGTAATTTACATTTCTCGGTCTATTCACAAATGCTATATTTCATATGTAGGAAATTCCACAATAGGGAACTTGATAAGAGAAGAAAAAAGCAATAGAATATGGCTACATCTATAACAACATATATCAAAACTAATGCTATGGTTGTAGCTACTCCCCATGAAGTATAGATCTTCCAGTGTTCACATTTTGAGAGAGAGAACTGCAGACTTATTCAGGTCCATTTTGTAGTAAATTATTATTAAATAATAGATGAGAGGCAAATATTACTGTGTGCCCAATATCAGGTATTCCGTTTACCCCTCTGTTCCAGACTGAATTATGACAGAAAGAGCCCCTTTTCACTCTTTGCTAAATCATCCCCACTTCTTCCTTTTTCTGTGGATACAAGGACCTCTGGTTAGAATAGATAGAAGGCCAAACATTTGAGAATGCTTGCTTACAAAAACAAAGTTCAACAACACCTATAATATTGGCTTCATTATGGGAATTACATAGTTGGGAGACATTACAATTTTCCCTGGTAAATGTCATTTTTATTAATTTCACTCAGTTGTTTAGAACTTTTTGAATTTTTCTTTAAAATATTAGCCACCTCTCCTATTTTTGCATCATCTGCAGACTTGTTAAGCAACTCCTCAATTCCTTCATTAAAGTCACCGAATAGCACATCTCTAAGAAAGAGACTTTATTCCCCTAAAAGTACACTTGAAAATAGCATGCAGTAGCAAATATCCTAAACTAGGCTCAGCTTCTGGCAAAATATAAGATTAAAAACGTTTGTGAACATTTTTACAATAGCTCTCTGAAGATCCAACAGGGACTAGGAAGTAATTTACAATTTGAAACAACAAACAAGCCTATTTCCCATGTCCTATTTTTTTTCTTAACTTTGCTTTCTGATGGCTTCTATTTCTTGCTAAAAACTGAAGAGTTCCTTCTTTGATGGCAGTCCAGATGCCTCAAGGACATGACTGTTTTCCTATATTTTGGGATAGGATAGATTGAACCCCTTGTTAGTTGTGGGGTGTGTGTGTGTGTGTGTGTGTGTGTGTGTGTGTGTACGTATTTATGGAGGTTGCTCTGATTTTCCATCTTGTTTATTTCTCTTATAATATTTTTATTTATCTTACTATATTTGTATCTTGTTTTTTTATATTGTGAGCCACCCACAGTTGCTTTGGAATTGGACAGTGCTTAAATCAAATTAGATAGCTAGCTAGACAGACAGACAGACAGACAGAAAGACAGACAGACAATTCAGTAGCTAAATCAAAATAGGTAACTAATCATTTTTAGGAATCTGTTACAAATAACTTGATTTTCATCTTCCTGTTCTGTTCTAACCAAATTCAGACAGATATTTCAAAAAAGAGAATTTATAACTGACAAAGCCTTCAATTATTGGCATGAAGAACACTTTCATAATTAAGCAAAGAAAGCTGAGTAAGATGAGCATAACAGTGAAACGAGGGGAAGGAAAATGCTCATATTTGCTGGTCTCAGGTATTTGAAAGAATGACCTTGGGAAAGAAGAGGTTAATGTTGAATAAGTACCATTCACTCCAACTGTTCCCATTTATGAGGCCCCAATCTAAAGCAGAATGTTTCCCAATAAGGGCTGTGCTCTGCTTCAAGATGGTTCTGCATGGGTTTAATTTGGGGCTTTGTGGCACAATGAAAGGAAAATAAAAACAGGAGCCAAACTGTGTGAAATCTTGATATGGCTTCTTTCTGAGCCAGCTTGCTTCATTTTAACGTGGCTTCCAACAACTATTTATTGTATGACTAGCTTGCAAAAACAAGGGGCTTAGCTACCTTGGAGTTGCTGAAACAAGCTTTGTGTAGAATAAACAGAGTATTCTAGGGTTTCTTCAAAGAAAGAACTCTTATAAAATAGTCACGATAAAATAGTCAGAAATTCCAGAAGCGCTTTTAAGCTGCAATTGGCTTATAGACCCTTTTTACAAACCTAGCAACTGCATTATCCCAGGGGTGGCCAGTCATTTGGTTTGGGAGCCATATACAGCTTTTTGATTATTACAGCTTTTGAGCTACCAAAGGTATCTATGCATTGTGCAGCATTGTGCAGCATTGTGCAGCTCAAGGCATTTTTGAGATTCTGACAGACCAGGGAAATTTGAAAAAAAAGCATGGAAAATCTGAAGAGAGACAAATTGGAAGAGGGGGAATCCAGGGCAAGTTAGAAAGAGGTCCAGGTTAAGAAGCATGAAGGGAAAAGGGACAAAAAGGGAATGAGAGCTGAGAGAAATATATATGCTCCTTCAATGCAATGCCACTTTGTATTATGGTTCAGTGATTTTCATTACTGATTTTAAAATACATTCATTTTTGAAAGAGGTTTCACTCACTTCTGCTGATCCCATGACTACAGTAGAAGTCAGGAATAACCAAGTAGAGTGGATATTTCTCCAGCCTTTCAGTAAGCAAGCAGATTCATCCATTTCTTTCTTGGCCAGGATCTTGGGTAGGTAAGATGATATGCATTGAACTTGTGAGGTTATTTCCCTTGCAGGTTTTGGATGACTTGGTTGGTATCACCCTCCCTATCATGGCCATTCCTGCCATACAGTTCTAAAAAGGAAAAGAAACATACTATCCTGAAGAGGGGATTGGAATATTTAACCTAATCCAAATGGAAATAACAATAACAGAGTCAGAAGGGACCTTGGAAGTTTTCTAGTACAACCCCGGGCTCAAGACTTATACTATTTCAGATATATTTTCTGTCTATTCTCTTTTTAAAAACCTCCAGTAATGGAGCACCCACATATTATCCCTAAAGATTTTTTTCCCTAAAATGAAACATGTTCATTTTCTGAATAAGTTTGGAAAAGATATGCAAAAGATATCTGACAACTTTAGAGTTGTTTATGGAACAAAATACCTCAAACAAAAGCAACCAGCACAGCATTCAACAAGACCTGCCCTCCACAGAAGCCTGTCTTCTATATCAGTAGAATCAGAAGAAGAATGTTCCACTAATACTTCAGGAAAAACATGACAAATGACTAACAAGGGATTTACCAATCATTGATCCTGAAAAGAAGTTGTCAAAAATTGTATTTGAAAAAATGTTGTGGAGAGATTTCTATTTGTCACAACAGGCATTCTCAACTGGAAAACATGAGCATTAATTTGTACAGTACAAGCCAGGGAAAGATAAGAGGATGTTATAAGATTAAAGGTTTATTTACTGACTGAAAGACAGGAACTACTGAACATATCTAAATTATCTGATTATGTGCCATCAAGTCATTGCATATTCTTAGAGACCACCAGATTTTCTTCATGATGATCTGTCTCATGATGACCTCAAAGACATGGTCTTTCAGGTCCTCCAAAGCTTCATTCATCACCATTGTAACTGAGTTGAGTCTGTCTATTATGGCTGGCCATCCTCTTTTTCCTTTCCTTCCATCTTTCCTAGCATTAGAGCCTCCTCTAGAGTGCTAGGTCATTGCATAATGTGACTGAAGTCGGGTAATTTAGGCCTTATCATATGTGCCCGAAATGGGAACTCTGGTTATTTGTTCAATGTTACATTTGTCTGAATTCTGAGGAGTCTTCTCCAAGGCCAAAATTCATTACAAACTATCTAGATCTCATCAAGTAAGACCAATAACAATATTGAAAGAATGATGTAAAACATATAGTTATGTTTTATTCACTATAAAACATAACCCAATATTGTATAATATTCATCTACAAGTTCTCTTATCCTTGCTTCTCAAGAATATTATTATCAATCCCTTTGATCCTTTCTACACATTTTTCTATAGTAACTACTAAGCTCAGCTGAAAAAAAAGGAAACCACATCTAGTCCAGATATGAGTGCATAAATCATTCCAAAACTTGTTTTAAAATCTTTATAAACTCTAAAGAGCCATGAAATTCAAAACAAAACATGATCATGTTTTGTTTCACATTCTAAACAAAATTTGTCCATTCAACTATTTTCAACTCTTTTGGTTGTTGGAACTGAAGTTTATAGTTTTGTGATGATCAAAACTGGATCCAGTATTCTAGGTGTGGTCTTACTAAGTATTTAAAAAGTGGTACTAATACTTCATTTTGATTCTATGCCTCTGTTTATATACATCAGCTCTTTTCCAATCCTCTGGTAGTTCCCCAATGCTCCAGGATTTTTGAAAGATATGGTACAATGGTTCTGAGATAACATAAATTAGGTCCCAGTGATTTATATTCCTCAAGGTCAGACAAGTATTCTCTTACCATTTTCTTATTTTAATTTTTATTTCTAGTCTGTCTTTTACAGTTATGTTTTTGGTAGGTTGGGCTATAGTTTCTTTTTGCATGAAGACTGATGTAAAGAATTAGTTAAACAGCTCTGCTTTCTCTCTACTGCCTGTTATTTCCTTGCCATCTTCTCTCTTTTGTGGACTGACTGTTTCCTTGGCTTTTTCCTTGTTATTTATATGTTGAAAGACACTTTTTTATTATCTTTGATTTTTGTTGCAAGTCTTTGTTCATTCTGAACCTTTGCTTTCCCGAGTTCATCTTTGTAGATTCAGTTTATCTGCTGATATGCTGCCTTAGTTATGTGTCCCTCTTTCCATTTTTTGTACCTATGCTCTTTGACTTTCAGTTTATCAGAGGTGTCTTTATGCAACAATGCTGGTTTCTTCTTGGATTTCTTGTTTATCTTTTTCAGTGGTACTGCTACTAGTACTAAAATCCAGGTCTTAGATTAGATGAATGTAAATTCTTTCCTCTGTGAAGTACCAAATAAGCTGCTGCGAGTAGCCTGTATGGAAATAAAAGTCTAGCAAAATGGACATAAAGATTCAAGGTGACATAAAACCACAAAACTGTTTCCAGACTGCAAGAAAACATACCTGGTCATTGACCATTTCTTCCCTTACAAACGTGTATTTTTTTTGGTGATGAGCTAAACTAGGTAGTGCTTATAAGAGTTAACTTGGCAGGAGTGAAATACAAGGAGGGTAGAATGCTGGAGTAAAACTCACAGCTCAAGACTGAATAGCCAATATAGACTCCAATCTTCTTCCAATTTAAGAAGCTAGCTTGTAGTTGCATGTCTGCATACCAAGTGAATTACTGCTTCTACGGTTTTTTAAATCTTTTGATATGAACTCATAGCATTGATGTCAGTAGTTTGCAAGATGTAGATGGAAAAAACAACAGGTAAATGCAAAGAAATGTGTATATCTACTAGTCCACTTCACAACCCAAAGTTACTAATACAATTATTAAATTATAAATGGAAAAACCACTGTTACTATAATATTGAATGAGTTGGCTTGCTGAGATTTGGGGTGTGTTTGTATTTTGGTTTCTTTTCTGCCCTATAGAAGATGTTGAGCTTCAGTACACATATAAATGCAAGTTTTCCTTGTTTGTAGATGGAGTGGCAGCTTCTTTTTATTTTGAATTTTGTAGTGTTGCTGTTATTATGGCAAAGACAAAAAGGCTTGCTCTGAACTCCTGTTGTATTTCATGGACATTTCAATTGTTTTTTTCCACTGGAACATGGAATAATCAAGCCATGTTGAGTTTTGTTTTATTGGAACATGGCCAACGTGGACAATTTCCATGGGACATCTCAGGTAAGGTTCTTTTGTCCCAAGCTTTAAAAGCAATGCATTTCCTGTTTTGCACACATCTTTAGCCATGAGCAAAAACAACAGAGAAGATTCTTTAGAAATGAAGAATGGAAGAAAACCAAAAGTTGCAGAAATTAAGCTTAGAATCTTAACTAAATCCTTCTTTGCAGATCCAATTTATTCAGGTGAAATGAATCTGTAATTCCATTTTTATTTTATTTTTTTTCATTTATCACATGAACTTCCACAAGGGAAGGATGAGGTGAGGGTCGTAAATCTCCAGGAAGGTATCTCCATCAAAGCCCCACCCCTTTTTGACACTGCTGTTTTATCACTTCTGCTATTATTGTTTTTGTATATTTTTATTTCAGTTCATGATTTAAAATAATAAGTGAATTTTTTTTTTACACCAGGATGCTACATACTGTATTTGTTTCATGCAAAGGAACTAACATCTTAATGTTTGATTCTAATCAGTTTTGAAATCTATGCAAGTTTTTCTGTGCAACATTTAGAGCTAGATAGATTTTTTTTATGATGTGTTCTGGGCAAAGAAGAAGAATTTTTAAAGCATAAAATAAATGCCACATTACGTAGAAATTGCTAGCATTGCTGCAATCTGATGTTCCAAAGTTAAAAATTAAGATGATAAACCATTTGTTGATTTATCTAATTGAATGAATTATCATTTTGGAAAAGAACTGAATAACAGAGTTGAAGGGCACCTTGGAGACCCCCTACTCAGGCAGGAGACCCTATACCATTTCAGACAATCTCTTCTTAAAAATGCCCAGTGTTGGAGCACCCACAACTTCTGAAGACAAGTCGTTCCATTGATTAATTGTTCATAACTGTCAGAAAATTTCTGCTTAGTTCTAGGTAGGTTCTCTATTTGATGAGTTTCCATCAATTGCTTCTTGCCCTGCTTTCCTGATTGTAATCAAAAGTACCAGAATTAAATCTCAATGACATAATTTGTGACAGGATGTCATTGTGCAAATGGTGCAAATGTGTTATTTGCATCAACCACACCATGGTGAGATTGATGTAAAACACACAGTTCATACATTTTATGAAAGACACACTTGCTCCGTCCTTTGAATGCCCAGGAATATAATCTCAGCTCAGTTGGTTTAGGCGTAATATTCCTTGGCCCTCTAAAATAGTTTTGGAAAAGATTTTTTTTAAAATAAGTGCACTATTTTTCTCCTACAAATTTGTTGGTTATTTTCTTTCCTTTTAAAGAAAATTTTTATTTTTATTATTTTTGCTAGGTTGGGCTTTTCTGTCAACCAAAAGGGATGTCCACAAGAAAGGGTCAAAAGACTCAAAATCGCATCACATATATGACACATAAAAACAGCAGAGCGTCAGACATATTGTAGCAGTTGCCATCCTGATTTATTTTACAATCCCTGTGTGCCAGAATGGCCTTTTTGTTTCTTTTTTAGCTTTTTTATTGCTTATTTTAAATGATGTGTGAATGTTATTTATTTACCTATTGATGGTTGATTTGTCTGAGTGCTAAGCTTTCAGGAATTTGCTACTTCTGTCAGCCTAGATGCAGATCATCCAATAATCAAAAAAATCAAGATGGCAAGAGCTGATGTGGGTTGACAGGATTTAACTTGGTCCAGCTTCCTAGTTAAAACTATGTTTACATTTGTCCATATGTTGTGCAGTTAAGGATTTTCACCATATCTTTTGATTTCTAGTTGGTGTACGTGGATGCACTTTGCTAGTCTGTCCAAAGGGGGGGAAATCCACCCCTCATGAGCAATCAACAGTCAGATAAGCAGGGATTAACACCAGACAAACAATAAAGCAATAAACAAAACCCTTATTAAGGACATTGTTTACTGCTTTATGGTTCATCTGGTGTTAATCCCTAATTAAGAAACTACCAATTTAGACAAACAGTCATGCAGTGAAAAATAGCCTACTCAAAGAACTACCATGGAGAAAACAACACCCCACCAACTTTCACAGGGCAAACTACTGTATATAAAGTCCCGCCCTCCTCCTATCATTGAAGATGTTAGCAAGTTGGTTAACAAAATGTCTGAACGAAAATAATCTCAGAGTGACCAAGGAGTTCACAGTTCAGCCCTGAGCTACATACATTATTTTCTATTGGAACTACAGAATGCCAATGAAAGCATTCTATAAGCTGAGCTGTTGAGTGATAGATTCCTTTTCCAGAGTTAGTTTATTGTCCCATGCATATTTATACAAATACAATATTTTGGCATTCAATAACCTGTGCTCTTTGGCCCAATTTCCAAAACTATTTTTAGACAGCAAATTTAGACCACTGGAAAAATTATCTGTCTTCTTCCCATGTGGCCAGTCATGTAGGAATAGGGAAAAGGTTGTGGAGAAAGAGAAAAAGAGAGAAAAACATTTATCTTCCCATAATGGGATCTGATGTCTCAACATGAACTTTGCTAACATGATGAATTCCAATAGAAGAAATATGTTCTCATCATTAGATTATTCAGATCAAAATATGTCTTGATTAACATTTGCTGGGGCCAAAGGAGGTTTCATAGTTCTACGAGATGCATGTCTGTTTGGAGAAACATGACTGCAGCACAAGATAATGGGGAAAACAACAATCTTTCAAATACACCTTCTTTCTCTATCTGCTGATTATGCATTGAACATGTCATTTATATAATACATCATTATAACAAACATGATCACAGATGAACATTGTTTCTATGTGGGACACAGGTGGGTTTGTTTTTTTTTAGAAAAACAGCTGCTTATAGTATGATGGATGCAACTGAAAGAAGGCAACCTTAAAAAAAAAAAAGAGGTGAAACCCATTTTCTTGTTGCTATTTTCACCTTTCAAAAGATAGAGCAGTTTTCTCACAAGATTATGGGGAGTGAGGTAAAATGCAACTTTGTCTTAGAAGAACCAAATTACAGTTCACCTCTGTATTGTTGAGTGCACAATAAGGCATACATAGTAGAAATGCCAAACTTTTGTGCTGGTGTATGAAAATGAGAAAGCCAGTTGATATTTTCTGGCCTTGAAGTCTCCAGTGTGTGTGTGTGTGTGTGTCTGTGTGTGTGTCTGTGTCTGTGTGTCTCTAAGTGTGCCTTTAGTCCTTTTTGTTGTGTGCACATGGATCATTGGCTGTTTACTATAGAGCTGATGTGAGTTGAAGACAAGCCTGAGATGTTTTATCTGTTGTCAGGGCTGACTTCAATTAAATTAATGGATCCATTCAGCTCTGTCTTTCCCCTTTCAGCTGGTGAATACATTAAAAAGATCTTAAGTCTCAATATGGTGCATCATGGCATTAGCTAGAGCCTTCATGCCTGCTGTCTTCTTTTTCTGTAAATCAAATAATTAATGAGAACTCCACCTCAATAGGGCACTTAAAAATTTTGTTGCAATATGGGGAAAATGCACTTTTTCCTCCTGTTCCTTTTTGCTCAAGGAAGAGCTTTTATCTCTACTTGTATAGGACCCAGTGGATATAATAGTGACCATTTCTTGTAGTCCAATCTTTATTTCTTAAAAATATCATTTAGGAGAGTTTTTGCATACTGCCTGCTTACTGACATGGCTCTATTTAAGTTCCACCCACAATAAGTGTCCAGGTCTGCCATTGGCTTGAACACACTGCTGTGAATTTTTTGGAATCAGTTTTTACAGTCACGTATCAGTGAGAACTCTGGACTGATTTAAACTTGCTGAAACAATCCACCAGAGCACTTCTGAATTATTGTCAGTGGGAAGTGCACAATATTTATTATTATTATTATTATTGGCTCTGTGATTGATGTTGTCATTCCATGAACAGACAGGGCACACCAAGATTCAGAATCTTGTTTTTTCTTTTCAGATCACATTAGTCCTCACTTGCTATTTTTCACACTACCCCAATCATGCCAATCAAGGTTGTATAAGCAATTTTCAATTCCATTTCCTACACTCCACAAAGGACCAACAAGAATGATAGTTTCAAGACTGTATACAGATACTCCTTAATTGACAATAGTTCATTTAATGACTATTCAAAGTTACAATGGCACTGAAAAAAGTAACTTATGACCATTTTTCACACTTATGACCATTGCAGCATCCCCATGCGCATGTGTTCAGATTGGCAACTGACTCATATTTATGACGATTGCAGTGACCCGATGTCATGTGATCCCCTTTTGCCACCTTCTGACAAGCAAAGTCAATGGAGAAGCCCGGTTCACTTAACAACTTAAGTGCTAACTTAAGAACTGCAGTGAAATTGGGCAAAACCCACTTAACAAATGTCTGACTTAGCAACAGAAATTTTGGGCTCAATTGTGGCCATAACTCAAAAAAGAAATGAAAAGATGAAAAGATGAATTTGAATTCAGAATAAATTATAAATTTATAAATTATAAATTATAAATTTACTCTCC
>NW_015386762.1:255214-271034 GCF_001527695.2 Protobothrops mucrosquamatus
AGTGAGAACAATTAACCAGTGGAACAACCTGCCTCCAGAAGCGGTGAATGCTCCAACACTGGAAGTTTTTAAGAAGAGACTGGACAGCCATTTGTCCGAAATGGTATAGGGTTTCCTGCCTGAGCAGGGGGTTGGACTAGATGACCTTCAAGGTCCCTTCCAACTTTACTACTACTATTATTATTATTATTATTATTATCATCATCATCATCATCATCATCATATTAAATATATTCAATCTTATTCTCATTTATTCCAAAATAAGATATGCTGAATTCAGCTACGTTTAATTCCAAGAAATGTGGGAAACATTGCAGTAGAGTTTAATCCTCTTAAATTCAGTACAGTCATGGCTAAAACAATAAATTGTCATTTTTTAAAAATAGAACTGCAAGCAGTTATTTGAATCCAATTGCTTGCCCACTACAGGGATCCAGATTAAAATATCCCTGCTAGATGGTGGTCTAGGCTCTGCTAAAACACAATCAGCAAAGAAGAGCTTTCATTTATCTAAGTTAACTGCTTCCATTGTTGAACGGCTGTTACTGTTGGAAAGTTCTTTCCAAGTATTTGATAAGAATTTGCCAATTTTGAATCTCTTATTTTGACTCTTGTGCTCTGGAATAATGACAAAAACCTTTTGAGATTTTTTTCAGGGTTTTTTTTGTTGTTGAAGTATGCTATCTATTATTTAATATCATTTGGCCTCCTTTTCTCAAAGCTAAATACTGTCTGTTCTTCCAATTTCTCTTAGAGTCTGGTCTTCAGTCTGACTTTGAATCTATCAACAGACATGCCATCTAGACTTATGTTAATGAATTTGCTAATTAAAATATAATTCAGTAATTTGTCATATACTTTGTTAAAATCAAGATATAGCATGCTAATAGTATTCCCATAATCTACTAAGTCATTCAGGTGAAACAGTCTAGTAACATTTGTTCCTAAAAAACTATAGTTGACTTTTGGTAAACACCATATTATTTTGAAGATCTCTATAAATTAATCATTTTATATTCTGCTCTAAATCTTCCCAGATATCCTTCCAACCTGTCAGATTGTTTCCGGGGCCTCTTTTTCTCTTTTTGTAGATGCATTTATTTTCCTCATACTTTATCTACATACTTTACCAGTTATTTCCTAAAAATAATAAATAATAAATTTGATCAGATCATTAGGAATTTTCTTCAGCATTTTAGGGTTAAATCTGTACGGATCTGGAGATGTGAACTCATTAAGCTCAGTCAGCATTTCTGTCAAACTTAAATTGACATTCTACACTCTCAACCTGTTCTTTATAACTGCCCTGTGGAGGAAGGAAAGGTAACTGAGTCATAATACCATTATTAAAATATTCATATATTAATTCCCTTTTAACTGAAATACATCAGGACATTTGTAGGTAACCTCTGTCTCATCATTCAGCTGAGTCTGGAGCCATTCAGGGAGGCTCACAACCTTATTGTTATATATACATATGAATAAGCTGTTTTTCCCCCTAAAAATTATCAACTTTCAGCACTGTTTTATCGCTACCTAAAATGAAGTTATATATGAAAATAAAATGCCAATTATAAACACTTTTTCTCCTTTCTTGGAAAATAGTCATAATAATTTTCTTTAACTTTCTGAGCTCTACCATGCATGTCTTGCCCACTATAATTGCAGTGCAGAAAGCTAACACAAGGACTTGCCACAAAGCTGTCATTTGAGGAGTAATTTCTTGAGGCACTCTCTGACCACTTGACCCCTCACTTTTACCAGACAGATAAATATGGAGAGTTTTATCATAAATACCTGGGAGTTCTTTAGGTCAGCATCATGATTATACCAAGGAGCAGGTTGTTCCCTGCATGGTACAACTGTAATTATATAATAATTATATATAATCAACCGATAGCACTCATTTGCCACTGCCGGCAAGAAGCAATGGGAGTTTCCCCCCCCTCCCTCTAGAAGTACCATGAAATGATTGAAAGCTGAATCTTCTCCCTTAGGGCTGAAAGAGTTAAAATTATTTTTGATTTTAAAACATAATAACATCATCATGCTGTTCTGCTATTAAGCATCATTTTGCTATTACGTGTGTTCCAGTCTCAAAGAATAAAACAGCCTCATTGCCATAAAGTCATGTGCAGCCTCCAGCAAGGTCTTGTTACTAATTATTTCATTTATTTATTTACTTTTGGAGCCCTAGACAACTTTCAGAATCGATACCCTAGGCTGTTTCTCTGTAGATCAAAGGCAATGTGTGAAAAACATCCAGGCATATGGCTAAATATCCTAAAAGCGTTGTGGGTAAATATCTCCTTAAGCATATACTGTAAGGCAGCTTCAGCTGGATCCTCTCTAACAATGGAAACTTTATATTCTGTTCCAAAGACATCTATTAAGTATGTCTGGTGTGAAACAGCAGGCACTAGTGGACTCCCTTGTCACTCATGGTAAGAAACTAATATCCAGCCAGTGCTGACAGGTGAAAACCTTGTGTTCCTACTGATGAAGAGGGTGCTTGCACTGAAGCCTACTTCAGACCAAAGATGATGATTCTTCTTCCTTTGATCACCCAACAGGTTCTAGTTAAATTTGTTAGCTGATGTCTTTTGGTATCCTTTTTTCAATCTTCAATCTAATCCTAAAGACCAAAACAAAGGGGGAACAGCGATGCAATCTTGGTTGGAGGACGTTTCCTTGGAGGACAAGGTAAAGCCATCAAAACTACAGTCTAGCAAAGGTTTTTGTAGCAAAGGGCTAGTAGATGAGTCTGACTGTGACACACAAAGATGAAGATGAGAGAAAAAAATCTTGGCTTCCAGAAAAAAAATATCTCAAAATAGTAGTCTTCTCAGGAGTTAGTTCTTGCTCTAAATCAATCTGGTCATCTGAAATGACTGAATAAGCCATCATTTAGTTTTCTGTATCTTGTTGCTGCCATCTAGTGGTCAACCAGTTTTTTGCTATCCAGATGTGACAGCTTCACTTGTACAAGCTTTGGGTCCCAGGCCAGGTTTTGTAGTACAAAACGTACAAATTAGGACCAGGGAGCATAAGTTAATCTATTCATTGATTCCTAAAACATTTCAACATAGATGAGGTTATATATTGGGGTTTATATACTTGTAGTCAATACATCTCAAGAATAGCAAACTGGGAAAGGGTGATGTACAATTTTGTCTTGTGCAAGGAGAATCTGTAAATTTATTTGATAACAGAAGTAAATGAAAATAAAACTCAGGAGTCAGTATGGAGATGCAGTCTGTGAGATGCAACAAGAGACCCTCTCTGCATTCAAAACAATATTTGTGTTTTTTAAAAAAAACAGTTTAATTCATCATGGTACTGAAAAAATAGAATCTCCTAGAAATGTTCTGATTGTAATATTGTCTCTTCATAAAGTAGAAAGTAACAGAGATGAATTTTTTATTGACTGACTGACTGAACAAATGAATGCATTTTTAAAAGTCCCTGTCAACAGTTGCTGCCTGGGTGGAATAATATATATTAAAATACAATAGCATACAATATAAATACAATAAATCATTTTAAAATAGCTTTTATTAAAATGCAGCATCACACAAGCAATAAAATATATAAAATCTTGCTAAAATCCGAAAGCCACTGAAATGTTTAGGAAAATAAAAAAAAAAAGTCTAAGGACTTAGAATGAAGTGCTCCATTTTCCTTCCAGGATGAATGGTCACCTATCCATTTCTCCAGTCTCCCTCTACCAGTACACTTTATTGATTGCTATGATTTTGCTTGTATAATCATCATCATCATCATCATCATCATCATCATCCCCCAGTGAGGCACTACCTTGACATGGTTGTGGGGCTTGTGTACTCGGAGGAAGATGGGAGCTATGCCAGAGGCTCAACCATACTGGACAGGTCTCATCAGAGGAGTCAGACAAAGAGTGCCTCTCCCATAAAAAATATGGTGAGATGTAAATTACAGAAAGCCATACCGGCTCGAATGTCGCCCAGATTAATAAGGTCCATGCTAGATGTTGGAGTTCCTGGATATCTGGTGAAAAATGTGCTACAGGACTCAGGATTGTTGACTGAGCAACCAGGGCCAGAAGCTGCAGAACTACTGGAAGAAAAGGTGTTTACCCATCGCAAATGCACAGTGATTGAAAACAAAGAAATAATGATCTGTTATTACAGATCAAGTTCAACAAGAAGAGGATATTTGAAGTGAATGCACCAGTTCTGGAAAGAACAACATCCAGAATCAAAAATAACAGAACAGAGACTAACAGATCAACACCGATTTATAATATGAAATAAAGTATTCACAGAAGCAGAATTGGAAGAATTGCAAAGGTTTACCCAGGGCAAAGAAATCAAAGCCTTGCCAGAAGTAATTCACAATGTAGAGGCAAACCAGCGGGAGTTGGCTGTAGAGGAATCCAGCAGAGAAATACAGCTCTTTTCATTTGGAAACCAGGCATCTCTGCCTCAGGAAGAACAAAGTTCTCTATCTAAAGAAATTAAAGAATTGAAACAAAGAATTACTGAGCATTTAGAACAGCACAAAAACATCAAAATAAGGCTTCCTGCATTGAGGTTTGTTCCAAAGAAACAGCTAGCACAAATGTTAAAAGACACAAATACTGCAATATCAAGTATAAGCACCAACTCACTGCAAAAGACAAACCAACTAATGTACAGCAGAGCTGCAGTTATAATGAATACCTGGGTTGCAAATCAATAAAGAAGAAAAAAGCCAAACAGTCCACCACAAAAATGGAAGATTAGACTGGAAAATAAGATCAGCAAGTTGAGATCAGATGCAAGCAAGTTAGAACAGATGAAAGAAAAGAAGCTGAAGAACAAGAAGACCAAAGAATACCTAATCAAGAAATACCACTTAGAAACAAGAAAGATCAAGGAAGCACTGGAAATAATAAAGCAGCAAATAACAGCTATAGCCAAGAAGATCAGCAGATACAAAGCTCAAATTGCAAAACCTCCAATTTCAATCCAATCAGAAACGTTTCTACCAATCCATCATTGGAGAAACTGCAGTGAATCAGTCAGTACCTGCAAGGAAGAAACACTGCAGTTCTGGGCGCAGATATGGGATAACCCAAAGAAATACAACAAGGACTCAGCTTGGTTAAAAGAGGTGTCTGTGAATAAAAAAGAAGTTGAAATATAAGAACTAGAAATAACAGCAGAATTGGTAGAGAAAAGAGCAAGGAAGATCAAGAATTGGCCAGCATCAGGCGAAGATGAATTGCATGGTTTTTGGTTGAAACATCTAATGGTCTATACCCACTCGTTTCCAAGCAGTTCAACAACATACTACAAGGAGGTGAAGTTGAAGAGTGGCTAACAACTGAGAAAACCTACCTAATAATGAGAGATCCAGCAAAAGGGGCAGCACCAGGCAACTACAGGTCAATTACCTGCTTACCCACAACTTTCAGATTGCTAACTGGTGTGATAGATGATGCAGTCCAACAGCTTCTAGTTGAAAACAATCTCTTTCCTCCTGAACAGAAAGGAAACCATCCCAGTAACAGAGGAACAAAAGATCAACTCTAATTGACAAAATGATCTTGGAAAACTGCAAGAGAAGGAAGACCAACCTGAACATAGCTTGGATTGCGTACAAAAAGGCATTCAACTCTCTGCCACATGAGTGGATAATCAAGTGCCTAGAAATAACAGGAATCAGTAGAAATATCAGAAAGTTTGTGCAAAGATCGATGGTACAATGGAAGACACAGTTGCAGATCAATGGTGAGAGACTGGGAGAGGTTACTATCAAGAGAGGAATATTTCAAGGAGATTCACTATCACCACTACTATTTGTCATTACACTGTTTCCTCTGTCAACAATACTGAATAATTCAGGCCATGGCTATCAAACATCAAAAACATCTGCCATACTATCTCACCTCCTTTACATGGGTGATCTGAAGCTGTATGGAAAAACACCATCTGAAATAGAATCGCTGTCTGCATATATAGCCAAGATATTGCAGTGGAGTTTGGCTTGGACAAATGTGCCACACTCACTATCAAACAAGGAAAAATAATGAAAACTGGAAGAATCAAGATGCCCTACGAAAATAATATTAAGAGTTTGGAGGAGGAGGATTACTACAAATACCTGGCTATCCTTCAAGCCGACAACATCAAGCACACTGAAATCAAGAAAAAGATTAGAGGTGAATACATCAAGAGAGTGAAAAAGATCTTAAAGTCCAAACTCAATGGAGGAAATAACATGAAGGCAATCAACACCTGGGCAATTCCAGTCATTAGATACACAGCTGCAATAGTGGACTGGACTCAAGCAGAACTAAAAGCAATGGATAGAAATAGACCAGCAATAGACCAGAAAAATAATGACAATGAATCATGCCCTTCATCCACGAAGTGACATTGATAGATTCTATCTACCAAGGCAAATGGGTGGGCGTGGAATGTTGCAAGTACATCAGATGGTTGAATAAGAAAAAATGGCTTTGGAAGAATATCTGAAGGACAATGATGAAGATGCACTGAAGTTAGTATATCAGGAAGGCTTACTGACTACTGGAGAAACCAAACTGGCCTACAAGAAAGACAAAATGAAGAACAGGATGGAAGTATGAGAAGACAAAGTACTACATAGCTAGTACCAGTGCTTTTTTTCTAAAAAAAAAAAAAAAAAAAAAAAAAAAAAAAAAAAAAAAAAAAAAAAAAAAAAAAAAAAGATGCCAGAACTCACACACGTCCTACAACCCACCTTGCCTACCCTACAAGGTTCCATCCAAAAAAGGCGCCGGAACTCCATTCTGGGCATTCTATGAGGAAAAAAGCCCTGGCTAGTACATTAAAAAAATAGCTGAGAAAGCAGATAATAACAAGACCTGGCAATGGCTAAGAGCAGGAAAGTTGAAGAAAAAGATGAGGGACTAATTCTGGCTGTATAAGATCAAGTCTTAAGGATAAATGCATACAAAGTCAAAATTGAGAAGACAGCAACAGACAGTAAGTGCTACTTATGCAAAGAACTGAAGAAACAGTGGACCACCTGGTACACTGCTGCAAGAAGATTGCACAGACTGACTACAAGCAGTGACATGACAAAGTAGCAACAATGGTGCATTGGAAGATCTGCAAAAAATATCATTTGGCTGCAAGCAAGAACTGGTGGGACCATAAAATAGAAAAAGTCGTAGAAAACGAAAAAGTTAAATTGCTCTAGGACTTTAGAATTCAAACAGACAAGCACCTGCCACATAACACCACAGACTTAACAACTGTCAATAAGAAAGACAAAAAAAGTTTGGATTGTGGACACAGCAGTGCCTGGAGACAGTAGAATAGAAGAGAAAGAACTGGAGAAGATAACGAAATACAAAGACCTACAAATAGAAATAGAACAACTGTGGCAAAGGCAAGCAAGGGTAGTACCAATAGTAACAGGTGCCTTAGGTGCAATCCCAAAACAACTGAAGCACCATTTGAACACTATTGCATTGACAAATTCACCATTAGTCAATTGCAAAAGGTGGCCTTACTGGGAACAGCTTCCATCCTGTGAGGATATCTGTAACACCATCAAACATCCACATCTGTCTATTCTAAGTCCTTGATAAGGACTCGATCAGTAGACAAAAATGCCAAACCCAATCTGAACATCTGGCTGCCTGTGCAATGATCAATACTACTACTACTACTACTACTACTACTACTACTACTACTACTACTACTACTACTACTACTACTTATTATTATTATTATTATTATTATTATTATTATTATTATTATTATTTAAATGATATATTTGTATTTCTTTTTATTTCTTAGATGCTGATGCTTCTAGCTCTGTACTGTGAGTTTAGAATGGAAAAGCACAATGAGAGAATGGCAGAAGTAATCATGTTGGAACATCTGAACAATTTCTGAATTAATCTGAAAAGAACTTTTTAAGGTCCGTCCCTCTTTAGTCACTGTAGCGGGGTCCAAATTTTAAGAGAAGTGTCCAGAAACTTTCAACAAATGTCCAGAGACCTCAACAAAAGATTCCTCTTGAATGTTAGATCTGCAACTTCTTTTGCAAAGAGTATGCAGAAGATTCTCCCGGAGAATCCTTTTCTAAGGTTCTGCACAGTCCTATTATTTCTCAGTTGTTTTTAAGTTTTGCTTTGTTGTTATTTAGAAGCAAAAAAGCAGCACTAAGACGATTGGCTTGGTCTCTCTTGTCCCATTGGCACCTCTGTTGACTAAAGATAAGGCTGGGAAGATGTCTCCCTCTTCATTGCCACAGCCATCTGCCAGAGCCTGAAAAAATACCTCTTAATCACCAGTTTGCAGACATAGTCAGAAAAATACACACACACACACACACACAAACACAAACACCCACACATCAAAACTCATCCCATTATTTCATAGCATTGAAATGCCAAATAAAGGAGAACTTGCTGCTTTTTCACTTCTAAATAACAACAAAGCAAAACTTAAAAAAAAAAAAAACTTTGTTCAAGGCACAATGACCTTTTCATTGAAATGCATTCAATAAAATGAATTTTCTTTCAATCTGTCTTTGCTGCATTTTCAAATTTCCTTAACAAATAAAATAGACTTGGAAACAGCCATGTTAAGAAAAGAAAAATCCCAAGGCTACCTTTGGCTTTCACGAACTATTTTCCGAGACAGGTGCATTGAAAATCAATTTCCTTTCTGATCATAATCATTCTCCATGAATATCTTTTAAATAAAATAAAATAAAATACTAAGTGTAGATGTGTGGTAATGTCCTTGAGCTATTCTCTTTTTATTCCATATATACCTAATGTAATTTTATATATATATTCAGTTTATACTCCAGTATATTGGAAAAATCTCTTCTTCTGAAATTCAGTTCAGTTCACCGCGCACACATCATCCATTAAAAGGGAAAAGGAGGACATGCTGCAGAGTGGCCTAATTAATTTTTCATATGTTACTGGACATGTGTAAGTGAAAAATGTAGAAACAATTAATACATCAATATACTCATACACATTTACTTTTATAGATATGTATTCTGTCTTTCTACTCAATCTAATACAACACGTCACAGTCAATAAGGTTGTGATCAGAAAACCTAGGTAGCTAGACAGTCTGCTGTCCATCTGCTGCCTCCTGGATGGCAAGGACTCTGTTTTCCCTCTGGCCATCCTTTGTCTTTGTCTTTAAAATATACTTTACTTATGGATCCTTCCAAATTGAGCCTGTCTTCAAATAAAGGTTACCTTCAGACTAGTTTTTGTATTAGTAAAGTAAAAAGCATGGTGATCCTACTCCAGTTTGCTTTGCAACCTTTCTTAGTATAAATAGTTGAATAGAGAATAAAGAAAAAAACCCAAGCTATCTTGTGTAGCTCTTCCTTAGGAAGAACTTGCCATGTATAAGATTATCCCAAATGTTCCATTAGTCAATTTATGCTCCAAAATATATTCCATAGCAGTGTACATCTTTACCTTTACTGTAACCCACAAATCATAATCATTTCCCAAAAAAATGCTATTTACTGATAGTACTATTGAAAATTACTGTAAGGCCAGAGAAGATATATTCTCTTTCCCTTCTGTTTCTCACAACAAACCAGCTTCATATATCTACCAACTGCAATCAATCCTGAACAAAAGTAAAACTCACCACTTTTCTCATGTGTAATTGAGAATGCTTGCAGTGTTCACCAATGCTGGCTTGAAAAATAACAGCAATTCTGGACAGACTGAGAATCTTCTAAAAGGTCCCTCTTGCAACCAGGGAAAAAATGGTTGGAAAAAGCAGCTAACTGGTTGACTTTGGGCCAGGCCCTCTCTCTCTTAGTCCAACCCACCTCATAGGATTGTTGTGAGGAAAAGAAATGAGGCAGAAGGAACATTAGTGTTCATGATTCTGAGTTATTTAAAAATAATAATAAAGGTGGGGCAAAAAAATAAAATAATAATAATGATTAGGGTGTCTGTCTGTCTGTCTCTCTCTCTCTCTCTCTATCATCTATCTATTTCCTTTCACTCAGATTGAAGGCAGAGATGCCACTAGGGCATGCAGGGAGAACACTTTGTCTCTTTGCTCTTTACATCTTATTCACAAGTAATTTTTACGTAAACTGTTAATCTTTGTTCTTATCTCTCTTGCCTTCTTGAGCTGCCTGATTCATAAATAGTCTTTCTTTGCTTGCCTTTCTCCTCCCTTACTGTTAAGTAATTTTTCTCACTTACTTTAAATCTCTGATTTTTAAAATATCATCTCAACTTTCCCATGCAACTACTTTTTTTTCTTTCTTTTTTTGGGTAGCCATTGTTATTCCAACCTTGATCTCTTGCTGTCAAGCCTATCTACTGTAAGCCAAGGAATTTGAAGATCTGCTCCTGCTTCTAGGTCTGAGATCTGCTCCTGCTTCTAGGTCTGTTGTCCTTGCCCTGGGTCTGCATTTTTCCAATGACATCTCCACTCCTTTGACACCTATTGTAACTGCAAGTTTCATTTTTTTTCCCCTCTCACCTCTTCAGGTGATCTCCCTTCCTGATACTTCTAGATTCTAGAAGATTTCCAATTCCAATTTTTCTGTAGGTTCTACATAGTCTATTAAGAAGCCTTTTGTGTTATACTCAGGTCTAATGATCCCCTCATTGTTTACTTTTACATCTGGGGCTTCTTTCAAAGACCCCCCATAATTTTATACTCTGTCCATGCAAATTACTAGCACTCAACTCATTGTTTGGCTCCCCATAGCAAACCATTACCAGTTTATCTCTTTCTTCAACTAAAACCTCACACAGATCTTTTGACTGGGAAATCTATTTAACCCATGGAGATCTTGGAAAGGCAAAGTTTGTGTGTTCACAACCTTTCCAAGTTTAGTGCTGCTCACATAAAATAAAGTCTGCATATCAAACTCATTTTAACTCATTTGTAAGATATCACTTCCTACAATCCTACTCAGTCCTACAAAATCACTTTGTCCCATAAAGAACTGAACATTCTAATCCATTTAAATTTCTGACTGGATGGCATATACTCTGGTTAAAAGCACTGAGGATCTTAACAAAGCAGTTTTATCAATAGAGTGGCATTTATCATAGTTGACACACCTATGGAATTAAGTCTAAATTCCACATTTCAGTGTTTGTATGTTGAAACTTTTGATCATTTTTCATCTATCTTGTAGCTAATTAAAACAGTAGGACCTTTTCATAGCTTTCATGATGCACTTCTTTCTTCTGATCCATTTGGCAATAGTATACAATAGGAGAAGTAATAGTTGATCATAAAAAATAATAATAACCCTGTTTTATGTTCATGTCATCAGTTAAATTAAACATGACAGAACTAGTAAGTCTGGATTTTTTCATGTTGGACAGGTTGCCTTGAAGTATTTCTCCATTTGGATCCCAGTAGCTCTATCTTCCATGAAACTAACTCCCCTTTAATCCTTAGGTTCTTAAATAATAGCCTTAACCTGAGCACTGTGTAGCTGTAGATGTGATAATACCGGAGAAACTCTTGGCCATTTTTCAGAAAGCAGCTGTGATTTCCAAGCTAAACAAGTGATTACAGCAAAGTATGATATACCTTAATGTTACTGAATGGCTTGTCTGGGGTATCTGCTAGCATAACAAAATTTAAACGGGTATGATTTTAGTCAACAGTAGAAACATTCTGAAAAAAAGAAGAGTTTATTTTATTTATTCCATCATGTTTATATAAACCACTTTCCTCAAAAGAACTGCTTTCCCAATATGCATAAGAAAGCTAACTCAGCTATTGTTTGTGGTGTGTTTGATGAAAACTCAATAACAAGATAAAGAATGAAAGTCACATTGTTTCAAAAGTCTCCTCTCTTCTAACATTGATCTTGATATATATTTACAGCCATATGATTCTAGATATAGGTAGGAATAGGCAGACTTCAGGACTGTTTTGCCAACATACTGTGATCTGACCCTAGAAACATGCCTTGGAACAGAAGAAAACTCATTGCATCTGAAGAGGCAATGTATTCCATCATAAAAATTACCATAATTACAGATGGAGATACAGCCAAGAAAACAAATCAATGGATCATCAAGCAAATCAACCCAGAGTTTTTTCTTAAGGTTCAATGAACAGGCTCCAATTATCCTAATTCAGGCACATTATGCAAAGACCTGGCTCTCTGGAAAACACTCTAATGCTGGAAAAGATGGAAGGAAAGAGAAGAGGGCAACTAGCAGCAAAATAGATGGACACAATTACAGTAACAATGACTTTACTGTTGGAAGACTTGAAGGACCAAGTTAAGGAGAGATCATTTTTATGTGTGGTCACTAGGAATAAAAAACAACTTGATGGTATATACTCAATCAATCAAAGATAGGGGTAGTATGGCTCTCCTTGTTCTTTCAGGCTTTGGAAAGTTTTTGGTATTGTTGACCTTTGTATTTTTTTTTTTAGATCAATTGCAAGGATTAAGGATTGTAAGCAGTGTGAATGAGAAAGAGAAATGATCAGAAGCTTTGTGAGTCACATAAGATTCAACTTTGCAGCCCTGCTTTATACAGCTATATTAAGCCACTATGAGATATCAGTTCAACAACCAGATTACTCACAACTGTACATCACCACAATGGGCACTATTGCAGATGGGACTGAATTCCTGTTTCAAAGTTTTGAGGTTGTTGAGAAACTGGATGGGATGAAACACAAGCCATTTTAGGACTTTCTGGGAGTTAAACACGATAACAGATTGTTAATAGAGGGCTTTGAAGTTTAGTTTGTTGTTGGGGCTACCTGTTAACTTTTTTTAAATAGTAGATAGATAGGTCAAATTGGTTGATTGATAATGATTGTCATATTTGTAATATTTTTAATGTCATATAGTAATTTTCAAGCACTGGGGAAATCAGGAGATTCAAGCAGTTCAGATGAGTATAAAGATTTATTGCATACTTGAGCTCTCTACAAAAGTCTGAGCTACTAACAATCAAGGGAAATGAGCGGGAATAAGTGGGCATTCAAAGTGGGCTGGACTTAGATCTCTTGTGAGCATACAGGGACTCATGACTTATGGTCATTTGACCCCTCCCTCAGGCTCAGCCTGATCATCTTCTACAGTAATTTAGCAAATAGCGATATAGAAGTTGTTAAAATTGTGGACTGCTTTGCGGGAGAGGGGACTATTACTGTTGAAGTATATGTATCAGTATTCTTTTTATACACATTTTTCTGTTGTTTTGGGTTTTTCTTTTTTTCTTTCTTTTCTCTTTTGGATTTTTGTATTTTAACTTTGGAAATAAAATAAAAAAATATTTTAAAAATCTTTTCCCATTTTTTTTCAGCTCAAAAATTCTAACTTGGGGGGAGGAGGATATTTCTTAGCACTCTTTTAGCTCTGAGTCTGAGCATTTAGAAGCCTTAATAATCTACTAATGACTCAGAAATCCACATTTATCTTCTATCTCTATCTGTACCACATTTATTTTCCATGTTCAGTGCATGCACTGAAGTCCACTAATGTAATATATAAAATAGACCATGTCCTAGGTGTATTATAGCAGAGATATTGTGGCCAACACCATTTGTGAAAAGCATTTACTGTATATATTACAGCATATATCAGCTGTAATTACTATGAAATATTGCTAATTATTGGATTTCTACAATCAAGTACTATATTGTCAGATATGAAGAACTGTTAATTGAAATCAAATGGCCCAGGACATAGTGTTGCAAGTTTATTGGTGAATAAATCAGTGCCAAGTGAATATAGAGAACCTTAATGTTTTAACATCAAAGACAGGCAATAAAACAGATCTACCATATGAGGACCGCAAAAATCCAGATGGCCACTAGACAGCAGCACAGTGATATCCTGATATTTGGTAAATGTTCAGCTAATAAATGTTCACCATCAGATATTTGGTAAATGTTCAGCTAATATTTGTGGTCTCAGATAGTATTTAGGAAATAATTGATTACACATGAAGTACATTTTTTTAAAAAAAAGTGAAGCAAATTAAAACATGCCATTTTGGGAGAAGAATATTAAATTCAAAGGTTTTCAGAAGTACTATGCTAAAATGAGATTATTTCCCTTCACATTTCTTCCATTTTAATTTTGTTCCAGAGGTACTTTGAACATTTCCAAACAAATTGAATTTCTTCTGCTCCGGATAAACCTTTAATTATCCATTCCATTCATAATATATCATTACAGAAATGTAAAATAACCTCATCTGCAGCATTTTTACTTTCCTCCACAAGTCAGTTGAATGTATCATCATTCAAGTGACACATTATTAAAAAGCACACTTCAAATAAATGAATTATGCATCTGTATCCATTTACTTGTCCTAGTGAGATTTAAATTAACAATTAAAATGAGAAATACTGCAACAGAATTAAACTCTGATACAAGCATGCAATAACACTTAACATGCATCTTGTTAAATTTCATACTGTGTTTTTAATCAATTTCAAGAGAACGAGAACCTAGTACATTGTAGCTTTAATCCTGAAACACTTACACTCCCTGGCTCTGAAGAAAACCAATTGGCTTAAGTGGAACTACTCTGCAGTGCATGATTTGATAATCTAACAGCCAGATCAACAGCACTGTTAAAATGAAGTGCCTGGATTTAAGCCTACTTAGACCCATGTACTTCAATAGGATTAAATCATCTGCATTCAATCTTGTTTAACCTGATTGGAGACTAGGGTGCCCTTTGCAGCTAATTTAAATCTCATTCTTATAAACAATAAAACAAACTCTGGACCAATTGTAGTATTCTGCATGAAAACAACACATATGTCAAAGAGAGCCAGTTTGATCTAGTGGTTAAGGCTAGAAAGCAGGACACCATGAGTTCAAGTTCCGCCTTAGCCATGGAAGCCACCTGGATGACTTTGGATGACTCACTGTCAGCCCAACTCACCACACAGCATTTGTGTTGTGGGGAAACTAGGAGGAGGAAGATGTGCTGGATATATTCACTGCTTGAATATAATTGTAAAATAGTTGTAATAATAATAAAAGTGGGATACAAACAAATAGAAAGGAGCTTGAATTCTGCAATATGCATAAATTATTTTAAAATATGGGGGTTTTTTTATTTGTTTGCTAGAAATGTTGAAGGAGAAAGAGCTGCAGTCATAGACAACTTCACCTAATCATGATAACTTCACAATGATAAAATGGGGAAGGGCTTAATATTTATACTTTAGATGAACCAAAAAAACAAGAGTCAATATAAAGTCAAGAAATTGATTTTAAAAATAAATAGGCAGAGTTGGAATACGAAAACTGAACAATCTGAAACAGTGCTGGCAACTTGAAGACCTCTGGACTTCAGTTCCCAGAATTCCCCAGCCATCCCAGAATTGCCTGCTGGCATCTTCAAGTTTCCAAGGTTGAGAAACACTGATTTAAAATAAAATCACCACTAATTCACATTTCTAATATTCACACAGTTGTGTTCTAGATGGGAATGGCATAAAATCCTTGTAAATAAATAAACCAATCTTACTCCTGGAAAAATAAACCTAGAAAAAATATTGAAAAGACTGGAACAATTTGAAGTTCCCAGGCAACCCTTATCTTTCTTCTCTCTTCTACTTAGTGCTTACTTTTTAAGAGCTTGGGTGGATAGTAGAAATGGCCAGCAGGCTTTACTTCATTTTAGATTTCCATATACTTCCAAAGTAAATTGTTTCAATTCAGTATCTAAGTTTCAGATGCACATTCCTAAAAGCTAGTAAATGGATGGAGGTGTTAGTTTGGCTCTTGTAATGAAAACTAAGTGAGCAACAAGAGAAACTAACAAGAGGTTGCCAGGGGA
>NW_015386762.1:271066-290660 GCF_001527695.2 Protobothrops mucrosquamatus
GGTCACTGGGGAGGCAAGGCTGGAGCAACAGCATGTGTGCCCATAGAGAGGGCTCCGAGTGCCGCCTCTGGCCCTTGTGCCATAGGCTTGCCACCACTGACTTAGTGACTACTTTCTGCTGAGCAAGCCAGATATGCAAGAGGAATACAGGCTCTTGGAATCCTAAGGGATCTTGGAGTCCTAGTGGACAATCACTTAAATATGAGCCAGCGGTGTGTTGCAGTTGACAAAAAAGCCAACACAGTGCTAGGCTGCATTAACAGAAGAACAGAATCAAGATCACATGAAGTGTTAGTACCACCTTATAATGCCTTGGTAAAGCCACACTTGGAATACTGCATCCAGTTTTGTCACCAATCTAGAAACAGTGCAGAGAAGAGCAACAAAGATGATTATGGGATTGGAGGCTAAAACATAGAAGAATGGTTGCTGGAATTGGGTATGTCTATTTTAATGAAAATAAGGACTAGGAGGGTCATGATAGCAGGGTTCCTATATCTAATTTTTTATGATCATCCAAGATTAGCTAGAGTTTGCCATCTTGTTTGTTCTTATTGCATTCCTGCCATGGCCCTTATTGTTAGGCAAGATAAATCAGATAGACAATAGAAGGGGATAGAGATATCTGCCATAAAAAAATAAAGATTACTCTTATAGACATAATTTCATCTCCTGTACATTATCCAAGATCCAATGTGTGCTGTGCTGGAGACCCACATTCAAGTCCAAATTCAAGGAAGCTGAATTTGAGACAGTCCTTTTCTCTAAATTGAACTTCCTTCATAATCCTGCTGCTATGAGAAAAATTCTACATCTAGCACCTTGTGCACCTGGTTATAAATCTAAGAAGAAAAATAAATTTCTCAAACAAGTTAGAGAACAAACTGGTTCAATTACACATAAAACAAAAACAAAATCCTCAAGAGGTGGTTCTGTCATAGACACAAACATATATATCACATTTAAAAACCACCCATCCCCCTCATAGAATGACTCTGAGTTATATAAGCTTTACTATATTCTTATTGTCAAAACAATGTTTTCTGTTTGAGGTAGTACCCTTATGAGAATGGGCTTTAAAATGATCTTATGTTCAAGTTAGACTAAACTGTGCATAGAAGGTGAAAGTCAGTATGTAGACAGCAACATGAGCTACCTTTTAGCAAATTCCAGAATTCCCATTGGTGTCAATTAGGAAATTGAAAGAAACCATTAATTTCAATCACTGGTAACCACTTTTGCAGTCACAGGTTCCAGTAATCTAGTTTTTACACCCATGAGTAGAAGATTGCTTTGGCTAAAGGATCTTTTCTCCACTAACTCATTAGTACAGCCATATTCTTTATCAGTTATTACCTCCATTTTGAGTGTCTCAAGTTTCTAACTGATGAAAGGCAAAGTACACCAATAGTTCAGAGTCTGTCTATGGTTTCACTGATATATGTATGTTTAAATTAGTAGTATGTTCACTAGAATGGTGTAATAGTAAGAATGCAAATTATGAAAATATTCTGACAAAAAGTAGAGATCTGAGCACTGAATGAAGGAATGCCATAGAAAGGTTAAGTAGAAATTAAGATTTTATATCAAAAACTTTAAAATATATATTCCGTTCCTTATGTTCTAATTTGAAGGTGGTGTTAATTTTTTTTCTAATTCTTGCAAGATTCTCTTAATGCAATATTACAATAAAGTAGATTTATCTCATCTACTTGTGTTTCTGGTTGTTTACTTGTGGGGGGCTGACAATAAGTCTGAAATTTCAACCTTCTCACTGCTATTTTTAATTGATTGGAACAGGTCCTTCCTAAGTTTCTGCGGGCTCTTCTCTCATTTGCCTGATTGTTCTGTAGGCCGCATCTCTTTCCCTCATCCCCCAATATCATCCATACATTTCATTATAACGGTTCACCAGTTGACTGCTGGAATCCACCAGCCAGTCTTACCTCACCATCATGCATCCAAGTCACTTCTTCATCCTTTCTTCGCTAGACACCACCATTAAGAGATTTCAAATTTTGGCCTCAGTTCCATAGCTGCCAATAGCCAGTCTCCTATTAGGCTTTCTTGTCAGACAATAGGGCACGGGGGCTAGAGGGAGGCAGGAAAGAGGGTAGCAAGATGCCCCTTCTCTTGTGCCATGCAACCAAAGGTTTTCTGAAAAGTGTAGGCATGGGCCTGAAGTGGCTACAGCTTTCCCAAATTTCATTTCCATGGGAATCATGGATCCCAGCATTGTGTAAGTTAGCCAGTTTGAGCATCCTTGATTCCATAATTGTTGCCCTGTACATTCCAGGGTCACCCAAACAAACACAAGAATTTTAGTATTATATAGTCCAGTTAACAACACTTACAGCCTCAAACAAATTTTATAGAGCCAACAATCCTAATCAAGGCCTCAGAGAACAGCCAGATCTTCAAGGCTTTCCAAAATGCCATCAAGGTGAGAGCAACATTATTATGTTTTTTGAGATACAGATTAAATCTGGATACAGAATGGAAGAAATATAGCTGAGAATGGACAAGGAAGAGGTGTGAAAACAATTTCCATAAATCAAAAAACTCAAATTCAAAACCAACCTTTATTGTCGAAGTACAACATGTGTACAATGAGATTGGCTAAGCCTCCCTTCGTGCACTCCCCCCAACACAACTCACAGTGACAACAAACACACAATCTTATTTCATTTATCCAGGCGTAGATTTTAGCTTTACATTTTTTAATACTAACAAAATTATTGCTGTTTCCTCTTTGTGGGTTAGGTCCAACACTGGAGGTTTTTAAGAAGAAACTGGACAGCCATTTGTCCGAAATGGTATAGGGTTTCCTGCCTGAGCAGGAGGTTGGACTAGATGACCTCCAAGGTCCCTTCCAACTTTATCATTATTATTATTATAATAATAAGAAAGCTAATGAAAGTGAGCATTAATTTTGATGGACATCTTGAATCACTACACAAGTCCAAAACATCAAAAATGAATGATCCAATTTGTTTTCCAAAAATAATGCAGAATGAAATAAAGATGCTGGGCATTCCAATATATATAGGAATTGTATTTTATACATATATTTTCAGCAAGGACAGCAATATCAAGGCAGAAAAACAAATGCTGCTAACTAAACATCATTGTCCCTTCCCACTAGTATCCCTCAGTAAATGAAGACAGGATGAACAGCTAAAATTACTAATTGGTTTACTGATCAGTTGTACTTTGTTCGATTGATTTGCAATTAATTCTGGTTTGTGGTGCAGAGAAGAAGAAGCTTGGCGCCAGCCTTCAAGGAAGCTGATACTCAATACTCACCAAGAGAGATGTGGGATGAAATATCAATAATTTGTTTGGAGGTATGTCCTTAAGACATTGAAACTGCATATTTGGCATTTGTCAGTGCTTTAGAAATAGGAGATATGGTGGTTTGGGTCCTTGGCTGCTATTTGTGTCAGCAAAAGTCTGCTCAGAGAAACACAGATATTTTTATTAATTGAAGTACCTAGGCATGTAGAATTACAGATTTTTCTACAATCTTTGATAGAAACTCCCAATAATTATTTCTTTTGAAAAGTTCAGCATCACTTTGTTTTTATAACATCACACCATTTATCCATGAAATGATAATCTGGAAGGCTTAAAGGAAGCAGCATAGGATCCTGAAGAAGGAAAAAGTATCTATCACAGCTAAACATAATAATTTCCAAAAATCATGAACAAATCAGCCTCTTCCTAGTGCATGGACAAGAGGTCTCTGGTTTCGTTCATGGCAGTGTATCTACAAGTATGAATGGAGAGATCTGTGTTTTTTAGATCATGTACAATTCTCATGTATTTATTTATTTAATCCCATTTTTATAATTCATTTGCATTTTTAAAAAGCCATGTTGTGGGAAAGACTTAATTTGCCTTTTTGAACATATTTCCTCACTAAATTCAAATTTCTAAATATATTTGATATTTGGAAATTATGATTTGTTGGCAACAGTAGCATTTACAGTGAATGTTACCCTTGAAAGTTATCTAGGTCTATTCTGAATTCTTATCCTTCAATTGTGATATTCATATTTAGGGATATTGTTATTATATTGTTATACCCTAATGCTCCTAAAAATCAGAACACATTGAAACATACTGGAGGGATATTTAGCCTAATCACAACATAAAGGATTTTAAAAAACAAAACAAAAAAGAAGCTGAGTTCTGGTGATAGCAGTAGATGCAATACTGAAACAATTGCCCTTTACTCACTGGAGCTAATGTTTGAACCTGTAATAAATAATACAAATGATTAATGCTAATGCAAGATTGCGATAAAGAAAGTCAGTCTGAGATTCTGTGCCATTCAAGACTAGGCCTTTTCTGTGATAGCTATGATCTGGTTACAAATTATGAATGTCTCTTCAAACTGCATGTTCCTAGATGCATTTAAGATAACTGTAATAGTTTCAGATCATTCCCAAGGGGATGGTGTTGCACGGTTTAGTGACTCTGGTGTCAAAGAACTATCTGTCACAAACATCCATTGATTTGACTTACGTTCTTCAGTGCTCTGATACTGTATGTTCTTCATTTTCTTAACCAATATCTTTTACATTTGCAGCAAGAAGAGGAAATAAGATTCAGAAAGAGGGATAGAAAAAAAAATTGTCAGGAGAGAAGGAAGATTTTCATATCTTTGGTCTCAAGAGCTCAAACACAAAGCTTAACTGTCTGACAGTTGACTTCATATTCATCTGAATCCATGTGGGAAGATTTAAACACTTTATTTCCATATGCATTATATGTTGATAACCTTTCACTCTGTCAGCCTAAGTCCGTGGTGGCGAACCTATGGCACGTGTGCCACAGGTGGCACACAGAGCCATCCCTGTGGGCATGCACGCCATCACCCCAGATAGATGCAGGGCTGGGCTGCTCCCCTCTCCCTCTCCTCCACGCATGCGGAGTCTGGGAAAGCTGCAAGAGCTGGGCAGGGAGAGGAGCTACAAAAGGAGCAAGTTTTGGCAGGAGCAGCATTTGGTGCAGACAGCGAGCAAGCACAAGTGACCAGTGGTGAGTTTCAGTGGCTGCTGCTCCGAGCCCCTCAACCAGCTGGCCACACAGGGGAGAAGGGGGGCGAGGGGCCGCTGGGTATCTGGAGCCGCCTTGGCTGCTTGCTGGCCTCAGCAGGCTCCAACGAGGCAGAGGAGTTCACCCAGCCTCATGGGGCAGCAATGGCAGCGATGGTGGCGGCAGCAATGGCAGTGGTGGCAATGTTGGAGGTGGCAGTGGTGGCCCAGGCAGGCTCTGGTTAAGCCAAGCAGGGCGGAGCAGCCATCCATCCAGCCGGTAAGAGCAGGGTTGGGAGGGGGGATCGGGTTCTGGCCCCTTCTACCTTCCTTGCAAGGGGCCAGGGAGAAGTTGGCTGCCCAGCCTCGTGGGGCGGCAATGGCAGCGGTGGAGACAGCGGCGGCAACGATTCCTGAATTGTCAGGCCAGCCAGCCACGCAGCTGAGGAGGGGGTGGTCGGGTGTCTGGAGCTGCCTTGGTTGCTCACTGGCCTTAGCAGGCCCTAACGAGGCAGCGGAGTTCGCACACTGGCTGCCCAGCCTTGTGGCAGCAGAGAGACAATGGCACCCCCGCCCTGCCCCCTCCCTCACCTCACCCTGCAGGATGAGCCTCTTGCCCACTGCCCCACCTGCCAGAGACCCCCCTAGATCTCCCCCAATCCTGCCCAGCCCCCACAGGCATCCCTCCCCAGAAGCAATATTGAGGTGACCATGCCCACTCTGGCCACGCCTACCCAGTCTGCCATGACTACTGTAGCCATGCCCACCCAGTGGGCCACACTCACCCAGCACCCGGCGATACATAAGTGGGTTTGGGGTTGCAGTTTGGCCACTCGGTCTCTAAAAGGTTCGCCATCCCTGGCCTAAGTAATCTATAATGTTCTGTTGGATTTGACGGAAAAACAACTCTATTCTTGCACTCTTAGTTGCTGGTACAATATGAACATCTCAGTAGAAAAATAATGTGAGAACAGAGCATGTTCGTGACAGAGTTTATGATAAAAACACAGGAAATGTCAACAAGCCTATTTGGTCAGTTTATATTGAGTCATTTGTTCATTCATTCAATATACATTCTGCTTTTTTTATCCTTGAAACACTTATTATAGGGACAAATTTGAATATTAAACAAAACAATACTTTAAAAAAGAAAAGAAAATCTAAAGTGTTGTAGCTTGTATTTTCTACTATGGAATATCATATGGTTCAACTCTGTTGCTAAACTAAAAACCCAAGATACAGCACTATAGCAATTCTGTAATTGGTTGCATCAGCTCTATCTATGCAAAGATTATTTATTGTATACAAATGGAGAGATGGTTGTGAAAGTAACCTAAATATTGCTTCTCTTTCCCATTCCCTAGAAACAAATTTGAACCATCCATTGCTGAAAACCTGCCATTCCATTGTATTTAATATTTATTTATATATTCTGCAATTGCAAAATTTTGACTCAGCTCTTCAGCTGAAAGGATTCCTCAAACAACTGACAACTTTCAGTAAAATCAAGACAACTACACTTTGCATGCTTAAGAAAAAAAGTGAACAAAAATGTTGTTTTTTTTAATCCAAAGATTTTTGAATATCTCTTTTTTAAATTTCTAATAAATAAATGTAAACTATATTTAGGATTGGTTAAAAAAACTACAATATCTCTAGCAATATTTTAATATGATCTTGGTTTTGATGCATTATGGATTAAACAAAAAAACCTTTGTTTTGTTCCGGCAATCTGCAAAAATCAATCGATATACTACTAAAACTCTCTCATGTCTGTAACCTTTAATTAGGTGAAACAGTGCATCAGAGGCAACTATTTTTGAATCAATGACCTGAAATGGGCTAATTCAGGACCCATGACTATGGGATTGAAATTTGGCAAAACTGGGCTTGCTTCAGGGCTACTGCTGCCCAAAGTTTCAGTGGACTGGTCCTGCTCTAAACACCCCATCCAAAAGCCAGATAGACTATCCCCACCATTGGTTACCAAAAGACAAAGTCAGAAGTCACTCCTGTTCCCATTGGGGTTTTTTTAACCTTTGGTCAAATTGTTTTTTCTGCTTAGTAAGGAAATATCTCTGAAACAATGACCCAATGGGTCACGGATTATCTATTATCACCTAAGACTGCGTTGATAGAAAAGAAAAAAACTAAGCTATCTTTCCATATTTCTGATGCAGCTGAAGAGTTGAACAGATATGTTCTTGCTGTCATTTTTGTAAACATATATCTGTTTGTAGTATCTATAAAATAGAAACTGAAATGGGAGTTGAGATGTGGGTGCTGAATTTATAGCATGACATAAAAATCAATTTATCACTAAGTCTTTCTCTAAGTGTCTGTCTCCATGTGTGTGCATGTGTGTGTGTACACACACACATTCTTGTTCTGCTTGTCTTGAAAATAAATATTAAAAGAACAAAAGATCCCATTCTAACATCACTTCCACTGTTGTCTTCTTATTTTCTTGCTTAAAACATCCAAGAAACATAGAGGTATGATATCAGAAGTCATCATACCTCTATGTTTCTTGGATGTTTCTTGGATATATATACAGTATACACGCATACACACAGACACACAAATAATGTAATATAAATTCAGATAGAATATATTTTAGATATATATTGTCGAGCCCAGGAGGGCTCGACAATATATTCTATATTCTATTCAGATCGATAGTTAAAAATTCAGAAAGAAAGAAATACAATTACAAATTGCAGTACTTTTTCTTCTTATTCTATCTTTTTCTGAAGGCAAAGTAGGATATTTAGCTTTACTTTCTTAAAGGTTTATAAAGATTAATAAGCTAACTGGTTTGTAGAAATCATTAGTTGAGGTTGCCTTGCATTGAATTATTATTTAGACCTTTACTGACCTGTCTAATGATCCTGAACATTGGTGTCAAAAGTTCTTCTTAATAGTTAGCTATGCATGTCTAATAAATCCAGAGGGTTAATTAAAATGTCCTTTCTTAAGATGGATTTATTTATTCCAAATAAATAAATAAATTCAGTACTGATACTAAAATGAATTTATTTATTTGAAATCATTTAAAACAGAAATATTCTACAAAAGTCTAAGAAAAAGCTATCCTTTAAATAAATGTGTTTTCATTGTTCAATAAATTGAGCAAATTATGATATAATACATAGGCCATAACCTTGTTTATAATCATTAATATCAAGTGACATTATTTATTTCATTTGTTTCTACTGTTCACTATGCAAGACGGTGATGATGATTTGATAACTGGAACTGGACATGATTAAAATAATTACATTACTAAGACAAATGGTCTTCATGCAAACTATGTAGCCTTTGCTTTCTAACTTTTATACCACACTATTCCAAAAACAAAACTATAAGTCTACATGTCATAATTAATAGGCATGCAATAGTATGGTTGATAATTATTAATACCAAGTAAAAATAGACAAAGACTTTTTAAACATAAAATCTATTTAGAAATATAGATTAAAGGTACAGAAAACTGTATAACAGAGTTGTGTCCACATGAAGGTGGTTATCATGTGAAAAAGGTATTTATTTATTTTAAAACACTTAAAGAATCAAATAAATGATGGCATAAAAGATAAAAGAAGCAAAAAAGTGGTTGAAAAATAAAATATCAGTATATAAAGAATTTAAAACTGTCATAAAACTACAATAAATTTTCATCATTTTATTGCTTACATTGTTAATTGAATATATAAATCTAGACTCATTATAGCATTTTGTTACAATTCTCCTTTGTATCAGATGAAAATAAATTGTCATTCTGTCAACTATTTCAGGTTGGGGATGGGACATAACTCTGCCACTGAAGAACAAAGGTCTTGATACCTAATTAAGATGAAATGCTAGTTCTTTATAAAACATTTGAGTACAGACTGGCTACATTTCAACTATCATTACTGTAACTCTTGTTTATGGAAATGTTGGATCTGTTAGACTTGTTTTTTTTATCTGAAGATTACAACTCAACTGGGGGGGGATAAGGTAATACAGTTGGTTGCAGATAGACTTAAACTTAGAGTGCAGCTATATGCAAAGCTTGTTTCATATGTATTCATTATTAATAATATTAACAACAGATTGACTCTTTTTCAGCTCTTGAAATTTATTCTTTGCTTTATCTTTTGGCTTTCTAGATTCAAAAGTCTTTAATTCGTGCCGAGAGAATCATATTTTACTTTTACTTTTCATAAAAGAGAAGACTGGGATATGATTACTTAAAAAACAGGAGGCAGCAGTGACTTTGTATTGTTAATCTCATGCCTTGACACAAAGACAGAGAGGTGTGAGATCTTCAGAGTTGCGCTTCTCTCTTTCAGAAATGAAGATGGTGACAAAGAAGACAACACAAGGAAATGCAACCTTATTTGTCTGATTCCTGTTCTTTAATAAGACACTTCTACAGAGGCCTTTGAAGCAGGGTGGCTGCCTTATCACCTAATTAGAGAAGACTACATAACACCAGCATAGCAGGTGATTTATTATAGACCAAACAGGTATTACTAAGTAAAATCTATGAGAGATCCTCTAAGCAGGTAGAGCATAACAAACAGGCAGAAAAAAATGAGCTACACTAATTTATTGACAAAAAATAAGTATGAACCCAAGTTCATATTTACAACCATTTGCTGTTTGGTGATGCATATATATGATATATAGACATTTATTTCAAAGATTACTTATTAGATTCAAATAAAGATATATGTTTTTTAATGTCTGTGGTACCTCAGTGTAAAAGAACAAAAAGCCTTTTCTAACCTGCAAAACAGCATATTTTTAAATATTAAACTTTTCATGCTAGTATTTAAATATCACTATTATTCCAGTGACTAATAAATAAATGCAATAGCTGCATTTACACTTTTATTAGTCTGGTACAAGGTAGTTTAATGTAAAGGAACTATTTTTTTCCCCTTCAAGATGGAAGAATATTTTATAAACCTATATCTTTAGGCATATAATAATTCATCTTGATTACATTAAGAAGAATGCTATATAAATGTGATAAGTAAATGGAATTTTTATTGTTTATCATGTATTTTTATATATTATAGAAATATGAATGTAATTTCTGAAAACAAAGAATTGCACCTGTAAATGTGTATCTCCTTTATTTCTTTATTCCAAAATAAATCTGATGGTGCTCAGACTTAAAACAGTTAATAAGCCTGTGCGCCCAACTGGAAGGACAGCCTGCAGATGTATCGTTTTCCTTTACCCATGATACCGTATAAATGAGTCACGTGTTTTGTTTTTAATTTCATACTAAGGCTCCTGTTCTTAATACCTTTTAGTCAGCCATGGCCTATTAAACATCTAAGTCATCTAGTACAAATGCTGCAGAATAAATAATAGAGCAGTGATCCATAACCACCTTTGTTGTAACATCCAAGAGTCCACTACGGCTAATATGAGAGAAAGGTTGGTTGCTAGGTGCCCAGATGCTCCTTGTCTATTTAGAAACTTCACTAGTTTTGTTTCCCTGCTAAGATGACAAAAGTGTAATTAGAGATTAATCAAGAGCAGCATTAGTGGCACAGCTTCCTGCAGACTAAGTTCTGATGCTCACCAGCAGTTAAGTGCATCTTATCAGTTCTTGGGAGGTTTCTAAATTTATTGTCTTATTTATGCATTTAGTTATAGAAGATTAGCACAGGTAAATTTAACAAAATGAATAAATCTTAAGCTATTTTTCTATCTTTACCCATTATAAAGATTCTGGAAGAACAGACTGGACACATACTGAAAATTTCTGATGAAGATGACTTCACATAGCAATTGAGATATTCATCAAATTTTCTGACACTTCACAGTGCTTGGCTTGGGATCCTCAATGTCCTTTCAGGCTCCATATCCCCTTGAATATTATTGTTTAGTGACTACTCATGACAGGCATTTTGCAGATGGACAAGTCCTTATGAAAGCCATAGAAGCATAACGTGTTATAAATATTTGGAAATGGTTAGTTTAAGAATATCTGATGAATTTAGAACTTTAGAAGATTTTAAGTATTTCACATCCATTCTAGAAAACAAATCAATGATTCCTAGTCTTGATGAGTGGGTCCTGCATTCAGTCATGGGTACAGTCACCTTTTACATCCAGGTGCAGCAAAGTAATAAAAGGGAGCAGACAGACAGGAAGAGACACTGCTGCTTTAAGGAGCTTCAGATAGAAACACCCTTGTGTGTTTTTAAGCATCTTTTACCATTGAATTGTAAGTTGTTAGTCAGAAATTCTCAGTATTGTTAAGAGATTACTGACAAGATGCTTCTTTTCACCTCAGGTTTAAACATTTTAAATCGCTGTCTATTTTACAGCACAACTCTGGGTGGCTATTATAGAGTTGTAAGGATTACAACTAATAAGATGCAAAGAATGAAGGAGTACATGTGAATATAAAATACCATTCCAGGGTTCTCCATCAGACATATAACCTCCTCATTGAAACAGGAATGTGCCATCTCAGAACTCAAACGCTAAATTAACCCAGTGTTTAATTTAAAAATTATTTTGAACTTAACATTACTCAATAATTGGGTAGATTGGATTATACAGCTAAATACACCAAATCACTTTACTCTTGTATAAGAGAAGCAGTTCTCACCATGACTACTGCCATGGAATGAGTAAAATGTTGCTCCAGTAACATTGGATAATAGCAACTGCAGCTTTTCACCTATTTGTGACTAGATACAAAGTCCACCTTAAAGAAAATAACGAAACCACAAGATAAAGTTAATATAAATCCTATGAGGCAAGGGAATTTATGTTCAGTCCTCACACCTTAGTCCTTAAAAATGGTTTAATTTTTATAAAGAATTAGTCAAGTCCTCCTTACTTTCTATAATAAAAAATAAATTAGACCTTTGTTCAAGATATGCATGTCTATCTATCATAGCTCTGTATTTTCAGTACTTTCTGTACTAAAATATAGAAAACATTTCAAAAATTATTTGCAAATCTGGAAGTTTCTATTTTTCATTGGCTGTGCTGGCAAACATTCTACTAAAAGCTCTTTGTTTTTAAAGATCTTGTCTTCAGATCTGCACATTTTTAACAAAAATAAAAGGTAACAGATGCATAAAGAAAGCCAATGGAGAAAAAAAAACATAAATAAAGGAGATTGGCCTGACCCTACCAGCACAAAGAATTGAATTGTAATCAGGCATGTGGGTCTACTGGACAGCCAACTCATATCTTCCCTCCGATGGTTTTATTTGATACTTTATTCTTCCAACTAGTCCTTTCCTCATAAATAAAAGTCAACTATAACGGCAAAAATCTGTCAGATCTGAATATTTATTCTTTTTGATGTTCCTTCATGCTATTGCTTTGCTATCTAATGGAGAAAATCAGTTTCTTCATCTTACAATGAAGTTGTCCAAGAGGTCGGAGTTTGTTGATTTGCTGATATGGAAATGAAGCAAACAAGCAACAAAAGGTACAACTTCCTCTTCTGTAGACTCAAGCAGAATAGGCAGAAGAAGTTAAGGTTAGACTAAGAATGTTTCTCCATTGTTGAATTAATGCATATCAGGTTGATTTAGAGACGCTTGACATGGTCTGTCATCTCATATGTTTCCAATTCTTACACTGAAATTCAGTCAAAAGTATATACCTGAGAAGAACAAATAGTCTAAAAGACTTGAGACTTGATTGTACAGACCCTTTCAAAAAATCTAGAATATGAAAAATGTAGTACATTTATGGTACTTTCTCCCCAAACATTTAGGAAAGGATGTCCTAATTCTAGTCCTGCCTTTGGCATGAAAGCCGGACAACGACTTTGGGCCAATAACTTTTTCTTGACCCAATCTATGTCACAGGATTCCTGTTGAGGAGAAAAAAAATGTTCACATATGTTCACCACTTTCAGTTACTTATAAAATAATAAAAGTGGGATAAAAAAATAATAAATAAAAAGTGGTTAAAATTGAGTTTTTTCCCATTGATCATTACTTCACCAGGAATTAAAAATCACATTTTATGTGTTGCGCATTCTCAATAGCTTTTAACTTAATTTGCAAAGCTTTGATTGATTTCAAATTTCTATTATAAACCACCAGAATCTTGTAGAAGTCAGCAGCCGATGACTACAATTAAATTAAATAAAATCAAAGTCTGATGTAGGTTTCTATAGTTGTAAAAATAACACAAATTCATATGGCTGATTGAATAATCTAGGCAGCAAAAGTAAATGGTATATTTTAATTTGGACTGATTGTAAATATAAAAATAAATGAAAATATGCTTATTAATATGCAGATATGTATGTTTTAATAGTTTTTAACACAATTTACCAGAATGTGGCGGAAGAAAAATAGCTGAAATTCTACCTTTCTTTTCAGCTTATTGAAAAAAAAAGCTGCTTGTCTTCCTCAGGAGAGTTCAACTCCAATCTTCGTTTCCAGAAAAGTGTTATTTGCTGTTTTCAGGTGATCTGGGTCCAAGTACATGCTCACAACAAGACCCTTCCATGAATGCAAGTCACCAACTGTGAAGTTGTTTATCCAAAGAACATAAAATGTTAAAAATTTAAAGGGAACTGAAACTAGCAAAGCTGAATTATTGAACAAGCCTTAGTTGGCTGTTCTTTTCATGTTGCTCCTTTTTCCTACCCTTTTTCTTTTTTCTTTTGTATATTTGCTACAAAAACCACACCTCACTCACTCTCCCCCCCCCTCTCCCATGGATCATTCCCTCACCAATCTTCACATAAGAATACTGATGATAACCTGAGGTGTTCAGAGGGATCAAAAAAAGTCAAGATGGATGATTGAAGCTCCAACATCTTTTATATATGTCTTGGATAGTTAAGCATATTCCAAATCTTTGGCTAGGTCTTTGTTGTTAAAAATAGTTTTGAAAGTTCAGAAGCTATTTTAAGTCTGATAATGAATTGATATAATATACCGTTCATATGAAACGTCTCTGGGGATTTTTTCTGCCCTTTTTTCTGTGAAGTCCTTTGATGTTATATGAGCTTAGATGTTGCTTACAGATGTTTCATTATCCAACTAGGTAACATCATCAGTGCTCAGGAGTGTGGGGTTTTCTCCCTGTTTATATACAGTAGTTTGCTCTGGGAATGCAGTTTTCTCCTTGATAGTTCCTAATTAGGCTATTGTTTTCTTCTTAATTGTTTGTCTGGTATTAATCCCTGCTTATCTGGAGAGGATCTGTTCTGGTCATTTCATTTCCTTTCTAGCTTTTTATTGTCTCTTTTAAATGGTGTATAAATGTGGTTTGTCTCTTTGTGACTGTTGATGGCTAATTTGTCTGAATGCCAAATGCTTTTTTCCCCTTTTACTTTTTCCTGAATGCCTATTCTTAGGTTTCTCTCACTCACTCTGTTTTTTCCTATTTTCAATTAAATCATTCCACTATTGCTTCTGCTAACAGATCTCTTGTTTTCTTTTTTCTACATAGTCTTAATATTTTCTATATTCTTTCTTTTTATCTTTTAGTTATATTATTTTTGCTTTTGTTTTCTCTCCATAGTGATTTTGCTATATAACTCTGCTAAATGTTTGCCATTATTTAAGAAAAAATAAACACTGTATAAGCTCTAAATATGGAAATGATGAAAATCTTAATTTTTGCCTATATATTTATGTATTCAATATTATATTTTCAGAAAAGCAAAAAGCCAATAACAAGTCCTCACATCACTTAGCAGTATTGCTCTTAATATATTTTCAAGGATGTTTGCTACTAGCCTGAAAAAAACATTTTTTTTATTATTAAAATAATAATAAACAATAAAGGATCAGGCAAGAACACTAATCATAAACTCTAGTGTTCACTTTGGATCAAACGCTAGATCCAAGTGACAGCTGCACACCAGAAATGAACAATTTTCTTCTACACAATTACCTTGATTGAAGCTAATCTGATTTGGACTCTATGTGTGTATCTAATCTTACATAAGGACTGATGCCTTTGGTGGTTGAATTAGGTCAAAATCAAAAAGGTTGAATTAGATGAAAATTGTTTATTGCATGTCTAAGTTCTTATGTGGAAGGCATCTTGTGAGCTTTGAAGATTTTGTCAAAGCCTGAGAAATAAAAAAAAGAGTAAATTGCTGTGCTTTTCTGTAATTTTGTAAAGCAAGATGTTTTCAGGATGAATTATACGAGCAGACAGTATCTGTTTTGTACCATAGAACACATGTAAAATATCTGTAATTTTGTCATTTTGAGCCATACATGAAAAAGATAATGAACACAGTCATCCTAGTTTGCCGACACACAGAATTTAAAAGTTGGAAAGATCGCAGGTTTGCTGTGTATCAAAGATTGTACTGGTAGCATTATGCAAGCTAAGCAATCTAAATTTGCCTTAAAATTCAAGATGCGACTTATTTCAAATGGTATAAAGATGAAGACAGAGATCTGCATCACATAGATACAACAAGAGATATACAGAATAGGAGACACTAAGAGTCCCTGTGTTGCTGCTGAAGAGTATCTCATTGATCTTTTATGAGTTTTCAGTCCACATGTTCAGAGGTGCATATCTGTTTCCAGATAGTTCTGCCATAGCAGATGCACTTTATTTTCAGTGTAGATGCTCAAACACATTTTGGTGCCAGATGCTGAAGAATTGAAGGATACCCCCACCCATACACCTTTCCTGAAAATAAAAATGTAGGAAGAAATTAAATCACTGACCATTGTCTATACAGTGAAGTGCTATCCAAGAGGAAACACATAACAAGGGCTATTTCATTTTGCCTAGTGTCACAGTCAGCCTTTAAGTATAATTTCCCTGCCCCATTTAAAGTGACTGTCAAAGGTCTTTAAATAGCAGGAATTTGAGTAAAACTTTACCTAGCTGCTACTGATATCCCAACTGTGACACCACCTGATATAGGCAGACTTGGCTAGAAAAAAAAATACCTTCCTCACCATCCAGCAGAACTACTGTATTCAAACAACAGCCCTGGCCAAGAATCCAACAGTCTATGTATGACTTGGCTCCTGGCAATGGGAGTACATTGGGAATATATCTCTAAAGTAAAGACACAAATCAAATCAAGTCTTATGAAAACAGTTTATTATTGCCATATTTGAGGGGGGGGGTTGTCAGGGGGACCCTCCTGTCTGAGCAATCAAGTGAACCCACATGTACTAACCAGGTATGACCTTATCTAAATTCTGAGATCAGCCAGGATCAGCTGTTTGCTACAATCTAAACTTTATTTTTGTCTTCATACCCAAATGTATAACTGACTGTCTCTAGGGTGTCTATGGCCAATTATGAATCATGAATATGTACTGTTTAAAACCCATATCAACATACAACAAATAGGACAAGGCTCATAGTTAAGGAAAGAATAGGTTCTTAGTCTTGCTTCTTTTCTGCTGCTCATACATTGCTAGCAAGTATGCTATGAACAAAAACTGTAACAAAACAATTCTACTTAAATAAAACACATTTACTTACATAAGGTTGAATTATGATACTGCAAGCTAAGCTGTTCAAAGAAAGCATATATTAACAGCATTTAGTTCCCCTCTGCATATCTTTCCAAATGTAATATAAGTATGATTGAAGAAATATCCAATCTGACTCTTTTCTCCACTAGTCAGTGTAGCAAAACAAAGCTTCATTCAAAACATCAGATAACAGATGACAGTGACCAGGGATACATTGCTGATGGCTTTTGGACCTTTTTCCTTCCCAATACATCTACTCAATTTATTCAGACACATGTATTTCATTCTCTCTCTTGCTTTCAAACACAGGATAGTTCTTCACTTTCTCCCATATAACAAAACTTTAAAATGTTCTCTACAGTGATTTTTTAAAAATCTGATCAAAATATGTGACTGATATTAAAAAAAACCAGTCAGGATCATTGAGAAGTGTAAAATGCTTTCTGGGCAATAACAAGGCCTTAGAAGAGTCTCCATTAAATCATTAGTGTGTAGAGTCGTAATGCGAAGTTATAAAAAGTAGTAAAATTGTATCAGACTTCAGATTCACATGGAAAAGAATGCACCTACATTAGTAACTAACTGTATGAAGGCCTTTTTATTGATGCCTTCCTTTTTTCACAGATGGTACCCAATCACTGTCACTGGAAACAATGACTAGATTTATAATATTTCATAATTTCTGAATCCAAATCTCCTTTCTGATTGTTTCCCAACAAAGGGTGAACATACAATTTGTTCTCTGAAGAAGAAAATTCAAATTATCATCGTGTAATTAATAGAAGGTGAGCAGCATGTAATCCTTAGCATAATTTCAAAAGCTTTCTCACATTTCTAGCAAAAGTCATTTTCCCCAGCTGGAAAAAAACAGAGTTAAAGGAGGAGAAGGAGAAAAATGTATGTAACAGAGAATGAATGAAAGAGGTTATGACATACCCCATTCTTGTTTTTAATTTATCCATTCGGGGTTGTTGCCTTACCCTACTATTATCGTGTTTCTCCAAAAATAAGACCCGGACTTTTTTTTTTTTTGCCTCCAAAAGAGGGACCAGGTCTTATTTTTGGGGAATGTCTTTCCATGGTCTCACCTCACCAACAGCCCCACCTAACTGGCCCACTTCTGTGGCCAAAGGAAATGCCTCTGTAGCTGAGAATTGAGCTCCAGATTGATGAGTGCCCCCCCCCGGCCTGCATTTCGCTGTCAGAGGCCTTTTGCAGTTATCAGTTGCAGAGGCTTTTCCAAAACACCTCTAATGGCAAAATGCAGACTGGGGGGCACAGCAGAAGAAGTAGGCCAGTGAGGCGAGGCAGGTGTCGATTCATCGGAGGCCTGGCTGCAATGGTAAGCAGGAGCAGGGTGCATGGGCAGTGATGGGATTCAAATATGTGAACAACCAGTTCTCTGTGTAGATGCCACTTCCGGAAGTTCATTCTGGGCCTGGGCAACAAAAAATTAGCTACTGGTTCTGCCGAAGTGGTGCGAACTAAATAAGTTTCCCATCCAGACTTACAAGTAAGAAGAACAGAATATTTCTCTATTAAATCTGTTTTTCTGTCCTATCCCTTAACCGTTTCTCATAATAATCATACTTCAAAACAACAACAGGAAAAATGGAAGTTGAATGATCCAGTATTACTGAACATCACTAAACATCTCAACTGAGGTTGTTTATTTCTGAGAATGTGCTTGAATTAATTGCTGAGCCATTTGTGATTCTAAAATTAACCAGCTGCTTATATATCTACTGTGAACACTCAGTTGAAGAAATCTATAAATTATGTGTAAAATTCTCACTGAACTTTAATGCCTGGGGCCAGATATTCAAGAATGTGATTTCCAATGGACACATATAATTTTTCATAGCAGCATATTTTCTGATGGTGTTCATGGAATTAAGTCCAAAAACACATCCCAGTTTTCTGCATAAAAGTAAATTAAGATACAGAATGAGTACAGATACATGAGAATTGTGATTAGATATCCAATGCTTGGAAAAAGTTCCAACATATTGTAGTTTTATTTATTATTAGCAGAAGGCAGTGGTGGGATTCGTCCGATTTGCACCACTTCGGCAGAACCAGTAGCTAATTTGTTATTGCCCAGGCCCAGAATGGACTTCCGGAAGCGGCATCCACACATAGAACTGGTTGTTCACATATTTGAATCCCACCACTGGCAGAAAGTATTTGGAGTGTAATTCAAATCACCCTGTGTTCTTTGCTTTCAGTATGATTTATGACTCCACTTTAGGTATACTTAATCTTTCATTTGTGGTTTTGTCCCAAATTCATTACTGTATGTAGATTAATATCTTCTTATTTGAATCATTTATTTTAACCATTTACTGAAAGTGTGATGTCCCCAAATACTACATATCACTGCTCAGTCATGGAGCTCCATGAGCTCATAATATAAAATTTACAGATCCATCAGCAATTGTTAAGAATCTTCCCAAGTTGTATTACTGGGATTAAAAACAGAAGTAACTGATGTAGACTAGATAGGGTTGAACATCAGATCCCACAGGTGACAACGTTCCTAAATGTCAGCTGTGCAGTCTAAATCTTGTCCAATTTTTTAAAAAGTCCAAATGAAAAAAAATGAAAAATATATTAAAAATGAGTGAAATCATGCAATACTTTGACATTTTTGCATAATATTATATATTTGAGAGTCAATTTGGTATAGTGGTTAAGGAGAAGCCTTCAAAAGTTGTCGGTGCTTCATCACTGGAGGCTTTTAAAAAGAGACTGGACAGCCATTTGTCTGAAATGGTATAGGGTCTCCTGCTTGAGCAGGGGTTTGGACATGAAGACCTACAAGGTTATATCAAAGATCTAGAACTATGAGTTCTGATCCCACCTTGGTATGAAAGCTGGTTGGGTGACTTTGAGCCAGTTCCTTTCTCTCAGTTCAACTTTCCTCACAGGTTTGTTTTGGGGAAGAAAAAGAGGAGGAGAAAGAATTAACCTTATAGTTACTTATAAAGTAATAAAGGCAGGATAAAAATCAAATAACTGTGTATGTATGGGCCTTTCTTCTAAGAAAACCAAGGAGCATCCAAAGGATTATTTCTATCCTGATAGTAA
>NW_015386762.1:290760-305217 GCF_001527695.2 Protobothrops mucrosquamatus
CGGAACGCGGCGGAACCGCGTTCCGGCACCTTTTTCCGGGCCGGCCGCACCGGAAATAGCCCCTCCCACACCGGAAATAGCCCCTCCCAAATTTTACTTGCATTCCTGTTCTCTAAAGGGGCGGTCCTAGGGTTTGATGAGGGCGTGGCCAGGTTTGAGTTCCGCCACCTTTTCTCCGAGAAAAAAAGCCCTGAGTAACTCTATAGGATAATTTGGACTGAAGCAAATTCAAGAACTCAGAAAGCTCAATAATAAATGGAATTTAACCTTGGAGCTCATCATCGGATACTGTAAAACCGCCATATTTTATTTAACTATTACAAGATATTGAGACAAGTGAGATTGCCATCACCTCACAAGATTTCTTTCCCTCTCTCACCAATTTTGAGAGGTAACAACCAAATGCCAATGAGTGTATGCTGAAATTGAATGCTTTTTCATCCCTACTTACAGAAGCTCTCACCCATTATGATGATATTCCTAGAACTGGATTTAATGAAATACTCAGTGACAAACACTATCTCAACTCTCAAAAAGGATAAATAGCTAATTAGTGAAAGATCTGTGTTTCTATTTCTGGTCCTCACAAGTTGGCAAGATTGGAATAAATATCTGATTGCTCCACTCAAAATACTCATAGTATTTTAGGAGCTGTGGTGGCACAATGGTTAGAATGCAGTATTGCAGCCTGACTGCCCACTGCCAGGAGTTCAATCTGACTGGCTCAGGGTTGACTCAGCCTTCTATCCATCCAAGGTTGGTAAAAGGTCTGTAAACTACTCAGAGAGGGCTGTAAAGCACTTTGGAGCAGTATTTAAATCTAAGTGCTATTGCTATCACTATTTCCTCTCTCACATGTATAAACAGCTAAATTTGTTCAATTCCTGTTTTTCTATCATATGAAAGTAGTTGAAGATGAATAAAAAACCATATATGTCGATATAATATTAGGATGTTTAAGAGGAGGATGGTTTATATTCTATCATATTACAATTCATAAATATCAGCAGTCTGTTAGATATTTTACAGAACACAAAAATTCCTGCCAGAAGCCTTACAATTTCTAAATCTGTCAGGACAAAGGTGGATCAATGGGGTACCTACTTTCAAGGCTATGTATAGATTAGATTGAAAGAGGCTACATTTATTTCTTTGACATTCAGCTCCCAGGCCTATCAATTATTCATGTGCCCACTGTGCACTATTTGGGTATGACATATATTCCATTGTCCATCACAGAGTGTGTTAGGAAGCAAAAAATTCAAGGTGTTTTACATGTATATTTATTTGAATTATTATTCACATATGAACTGAATTTTCATAATGTGGGAATGGAAACAAAGTAGTGTTGCTTAGTATGTACTGTGGAAAATATTTAAATAATAAATCTCCAATTCACAAAACTCTATGACTACATTAATGTAATTCATCTGAATTGTATGTAACCAGTAGTATACCTTTTGTGCTTTATTAACTATAATAAATATTGAGAAAGGATAGGAGTTTATTACTTTTCCACTAAATAAAAGTTGAATCTTTTAAATTTAATCAGAACATTCATAATAAATGAAAGTGAAGTATTAATACCACTTTACAATGCCTTGGTAAGGCCACACTTGGAATACAGCATCCAGTTTTGGTCACCATGATGTAAAAAAGATGCTGAGACTCTAGAAAGAGTACAGAGAAGAGCAACAAAGATGATTAGGGAACTGGAGGCTAAAACATATGAGGAACGGTTGCTGGAATTGGGTATGTCTAGTTTAACAAAGAGAAGGACGAGGGGGGACAGGATAGCAGTGTTCCAATATCTCAGGGGCTGCCACAAAGAAGAGGGAGTCAAGCTATTCTCCAAAGCGCCTGAGGGCAGGACAAGAAGCAACGGATGGAAACTAATCAAGGAGAGAAGCAACCTAGCACTAAGGAGAAACTTCCTGACAGTTAGAACAATTAACCAGTGGAACAACCTGCCTCCAGAAGCGGTGAATGCTCCAACACTGGAAGTTTTTAAGAAGAGACTGGACAGCCATCTATCCGAAATGGTGTAGGGTTTCCTGCCTGAGCAGGGGGTTGGACTCAATGACTTCCAAGGTCCCTTCCAACTGTATTATTATTATTATTATTATTATTATTATTATTATTATTATTATTATTATTATTATTATTATTATTATTATTATTATTATTATTATTATTATTATCTATGCCCGAGGAATCCCAGTTACCAAAAGCCAGTTGTGTAGAGTCTCCTAATGGTCAGTAGCTAATGTAACACCCTGCTCTTAAGGAAAGGTTCTCTTGAGGCCTGTAGCACGAAGCCTAGGTCAACAGAAAACTCTCTAGCAGGAGAGCACAAAAAAAGAAGGTATATTTGCATGTCTTCAATGAATGAAAGTATTGCTTTCCTCATCCCCAATTCCTTTAAAAATGGTAATATTTAATGGCAAGAAAACATGTTAGTTATTTTCAAATGAGAATAACAATTAGTTCCTACATCCAGTCCATTTTCTTGTCCACATCATTCACTTAAACTTAATTTCTATAACTTATGTATTATTGTATCATTTAGCTAGTGTAACAACACCCCCTACTGTTCATAATCTTTCAACATGTGATGAACTGTTTTATATTCAGCACACCAAATATCTCTCTCCTTGAGCACTTGAATTGCAGAATGGATGGCTGCATCATTATTGTAAAGGAGTACTGAAAGGAGTATTGGCTACATTGGGAGTGGAGTGAAAATTCAGAAGATGCCAAGGTTTAAACTGAAGAACTTAATTTATTTATAAATTTTTTTTAAAAAAAGCTCTTGCAGCCTTTGAGCTCCACCTTTCATTATAGAAAATAAATTGTCTCTATGATAAAGCAAAAGTATTGATTTTTCTAAACTATAATTGTATACTATTTAAAACAGGTAGCTTTTTATCAAAAAGGTTGGATATCTGCCATATTTTGGAAAAGACAAATGGGTCATCTGTTGGGCAAATTAAGTTATTTAAATAGTTGGGCATTTGCTTTCAATTCTCAACCATCTTAAAAGAACAAATAAGGGCGGCTTCACACTCACAGATATACAAATGTTACTTTATATTGTGCCAACTATATTGCAACAATTATGCACCTGCCACAATAAAAAATATTTAAAGCAAAGGCCATAATGAAACATGGATTTGTAATACAGTAGTCCTGATTAAAATTTCTAGAAGTAGTCCAGCCTAGATTTTTTTTAAAAAATAAAATCCTATTTGGAACTCTCTAGCTACTGTATTTCTTGTTCTTTATATATCTGGAGGCTACCCTAATCCAAAGAGAAGTTCAGTTATGATTCTACCACCACACATTCTGACTTAAATTAAGTTGTACTAACATCTCCATAGCCTTCTTGGTCTTACAGGATAATTACATATTGAAATTGAAGAAAAGCATAGATTTGGTCCTAAGATTTTGTGAGCTACCAGCTCAGTATTTGATCTCACTGACACTCAAGATGGACTTACTAGAGCTGAAGCCACGGGTCCTCAATGAATTAATCAATGAATTCATTAAATTAAATGTTGCAGAAATTGCACACTCAAGAAGTGTTTGCAGTAAAAGGAGTTGAAATAAGTTCATAATGAATGCAAACAACATACAAAGGGGAGAGACCTGTAAAAGAAAATTATGTGAGATGGTTTGGTCATATAGAGAATATGAATAATGATGAAACTGCAAAAAGAAATATATGAAGGAAAACTGTATGAGTGGAGAGGGAGGTGAAAACCAAATGGTTGGATGGAGTTAATGAGTTCCTCATAAGAAAGATGAATATGAGGAGCAAGACTGGTGAATTTGCAACTGCTGAAGAGAAATTTCTTCAGAACCATAGAAAATTCTGAATGTGGTGACTAACCCTGGGGGCAGATCACAATTATAGCAGTAATTGTAAATTTGTCCATGAGTTCATGAATAAGGATTTTTTTTAAAAAAAATTGTTCAGATATCATCATAATTAGGATACATATGAAAGAAAACTGAATAAATTCTGCAGACAACATGATATAATACATGTTTTGCTTCAACATTTTCCTACACTAATTTGTTTTAGACTTCAAAGCAGTTTCTCCCTCCCTTACCAATATGCACAATATGAGTTTAAAAAGCAAAGCCCTGAAGAAACTGGGGCAGCATTTTGAGGCCAAAGAATGCTTTATTATTATACAGACTTTGAATTCAGTTTCATTTTCCTATTAGTGCTACGGAGATTCAAGAAATGAATAAATATTCCCTTTTTCCCCATATAGCTTTTGACCATTAGAGAGCTTCATTGCTTAAACTAGGCTATCCGGTAGACGTCTTGACTTCAACATGTTCCTGTCCTTGATATAAGATAATCTTTATATACTTTGCATACTGTATATAAATTTGTACCCAAAAATAACCAAAAATAACAATATAATCATAGTTCTCTTAAGTGTAAATATTCTTCTACATTTGGTGAGGACCTTTTGAAAGATAATATTATCAGTGTAGCTCAACTCTTGGTAACTTACATGGACATGTCTGCCATTATCTTCTTAAAAAAAATTTTTTTTAACTTCCCCATCTGTATTCCTGGATTTTCTAGTTGGTACTCTATACAAAGACTAACCAGGGCCAATACTGTTTAGGTTTTTAGGCCAGGCAAAGTCAGCTAGGTATTGCCTTCTGTTGGGCAAAGAGAAGATCAGAAAGCCCTAAAATAATAATCTGTTTAAGAAATTGTGGTCTCTCCACCCTAGAAAACACATTAGGATTTCTTGCATCTATTACAAATCTTATATTACAACTTTGACTTTTGTCACTTCCATTGTTGTTGGTTATAATGTTTTTTCATTATAACATATTACAATGGAATTTAAAGAAATTCCATATTTACAATTAAGAGGGGTTTGAGACATATTTATTTCCTAGGGTTATGATAACAATACCAATAATTAGGAGACTTGTGATATTTTTACTATATTTTATAAGCCACCAGGACCATTAGAGGACTGACCAAGTATACAAAGTATATAAATAAACCAATTTTTAAACAAGTGAGGTTTCACTTGTCTCTTTTCTTAAAATTACTTAGTTGGACATAATTGTCTAATACTATGGTTGAAAATCAGAATAAATCAAATATTTCAATATATTCTTTACACCGTTTAGTGCAAAAGTCAGCCCTTCAGTTTAATAAACATTGTTTTCCTTTCTTTGTCAGTGTGCTTAATATCCTTTTAAAATCTTTTTAATGGTCTCTCTGAGTTAAATTTATTATTGTAAAGAGAAGAAAGATAATGCATTTTTTCCATTACATCTTTTTTCATTGTTCTTCAATCTCCACTAAATATAAGCTTCTGCATGGGTACTATATTTATTGTACAACATAGCCTGCTATTTAAATTAACAAGCAAGAGGGTATACACATATATCAAATACTTATTACATGTGGACATATGCATATTTCATTAGACCAAAAAAGAAGCTTCATCATATCCTCTATCATTAAAGACTTACGGTACTTGAAACTCTGCTAATTACATTTGAAATCTAATGGAAAAACATAGTCCCCTATGTAAGGAGAACATCTTTCATCCTTGACTCCTTTGGTGGCAATGATATGGCTAATCAAAGAGTAATCTTTGACAAATTTCAACAATGCCAAATTTCCATTCTGTCCATCATCAGATGGGATGGAATTTCCATTTGGCAAGGGCCATGTCCAATATAATGTCAGAAAGAGGTAATCTCCTACTTTTTTTTCTTAACAGTTCTCATTCATTTGATGAAGTAGAATTTGTTTACACATTTTTTTCTCAAATGAAAAGAAAAAAATTGGAGTGTCGATTTGTTTAGGGTTTTTTCTTTTATTGAGTTATGAGGTGGCCAAGGAGTATGTATAAATGCTTTGTCCTTTGTGATCCTCTCAAATGTTCTTAGTATTGTTTAACTCTCATTTAGAGTTACCTTCTCCCATCTTCACAATGTCTTAGGGAAAAACTGAGGAAGCTGTGTCTTCTAGAGTTTGTTAGAGCTCAATAAAATTTGGAGGGCACAACGACACAAATGCTTCTGTGTGAAGAACAGGAAGAGACAACTGCAAAACCAATGAGCTTGACAGTGGATGGTACTATCACTTTTTAAAATACCAGCTTCCACCTTAGATCAGGGGATCATAAATGATAACATTCTCTTTTATCTTTATAACAATCCTGAGAGATAAGCTTCTTTGAGTGAAAGCACCTTGCCCAAGCACACAATTAATTTTATGGCTGATAAGGATTTGAACTTGTCTCTCTTCCACACACAGGCTCCCTTCAAAGCCATACTTAGACAAACAAAACTCCTCTCTGTGTCATTTCAGAACATCTTGTATATTTGTCTTTCAGCTGGGAAACATAAAAGACTGGTTTTCTGCACTTCAAATGGAATTCAAACAAGCAGCTGAAATATATAAAGGAAAATATGTATTCTTTCTTTCTTCTTATTCTTCTTTCTTCTTCTTTCTTTTTATATAGTTCTCTTGAATATATTGATCTTTCCCTCTTATTTTGGCAAAAATCCCTATCAGTGACAATTACCTCAATGTGATAATGTATGCTACAATTAAATATTATATTTCTAATGTACTGACCACATGTATTGTGCACTTGTTTATTATACTGTCTCTCTGTGTGTATTGTGTTGTTTTTTGCAGAATATCATATTTTCATTTTAAATGATGATAGATGTTTCTAGACAGAAACCTGGATGGTGAATTGGAAGCACACTGATGACTAATAGCCATTGGTAATCCAAATAGTTTAACCATACACCTTCCTATCAGATTTTGATAGGCATTCACTCACATTGATAGCCATCACAAAGGTTTTAGAATATTCCTTTTTTTCAGAATTAACCGTAATGTTAACCCTAACCCTTAATATAAACATCTAATTCAATATACTTTTAAGGAAAAACAGAAAATATATATAATTTCAGAGAACACTGAAATATATATTTCATATTTCTCAGCAGATACCAGAAGATGATCCAAACTTTTCTTATTATGTTTTTAAGCTGTTGAGAGATTGGTTTTATTCTTTCTTCATTTGCTTCTAAAGTGAAATGCAAAGAATGAAACTATGGTAAAATGTAAATATCTTGTACACTGGTCATAAATTATAAAAGAAAGTTGCTTGTAACTTAGTCTTTTAGGCCTTTTGAGAAACTTAGCTCGTTTTTATGACCAAAACTTCAAAAGACAAAAGCCGCTTCATAAAAACATCTAATGTTCATTCTGACTGCTAAGGATAACTTTAAATGCTTAAAAGTTTTATAGTTCTTAAATGATTACAAGAAACCCAGCAAGAGGTATAATGGGCATGATTGTGTTTTAATCAAAACCAGATCAGAAACTACTGTGTACAATTTGGAGTAGGAAAGACTGACCTTCCTGGAGTTCAATTTTATTTTAACCAGCTTCACAATTTTTTAGATTGCCCAAATTCAGATTTTAGAAGACTGATTTGGAAACTGTTTCTTCAGATAACTATTTCCATGTAGTATGTTACAAATCTTGTATACAATTATATAAAATATTTTAAGCTGAATCAGACAATAGCTCTACCTTAATACCTGATGTGGTATTTATGCAGGAGCATACATAAAGAATAGCATTCATTACATCTATGAGGAGATCTAATCTTCAAGACATGTTTCAAATCCAATGCACATAATCTAACTTTATATAAAATCTGAGAATCATCTACACCAGGATTTTTCAATCTTTTTGTTGTTTTTGTTGTTGTTGGCCCCCTGTCTGTGATCTCCTCATGGTCTCCATTAGCTGGAAAAAGGGTACTTTTTTTCTAATGAATATAAAATTTCATATATTATGAAAATGCTTTTTTATTAAAATCTTTACTGTAAACTATACAATTTTTCAATATTTATGCTGCTGAAATTAGCATCAAAAATGAAATGTGACAATTGTGGCATATTGATTATATGACCAGCAGTTAAGTTTGAGTGGCCCTGTCAGAAATGTCTTCTGCCGTTTCTTCCTAGAAAAATTAAACATGGCCAACTGTTAGAACATATGGCCCACATTGAGAACCACTGATCTATACTGTTTAAAGCAAATTATGCCCAATGTGGTGGTGGTATTGCTGTAGACTACATGTCTTTCCAAATATTGGAAAATTTCAACTTTTTTGAGACAATATTTTAAGAGTTGTACAGAGGTTAAGAGGGGAAAGCCATATTCAAATCCACCCTGAATCACTGGGTGACTAGACTAAACATTCTCAGCCAAGGGTGTCTCACAGGAAAGTCTAAATGCTATGCTATATGCACTATCATGAGCTTCTGAACAAAAGGCAGGACATAAATTTAACAGTACTGTATGGTTGGTTGGTTGGTTGGTTGGTTGGTTGGTTGGTTGGTTGGTTGGTTGGTTGGTTGATTGGTTGATGTATTTATTTATCAACTTTATGTAGCCATCCATCTGGCAAAACAAGGGATTTATCCTAATAAATCATCACTATCCCACCATTTTAAGGCTGGAAGCACACACAAAAACAGTATTGTAAGTCCTGAAGTATATTTAGCACTGCTATAAAAGACCACACAGTACACCCTAAAAAAACCAAATAAATAAAATAAGAAAATATCCAAAATCTGGGCTCTACCCATCTGTATAATTCAGCCTTATCTATTTGATCTCTGTCAATGTGATTTTGGTTCCATCACAATGTTATTTGCAGCTTCTGGCTGACAAAAGAATGTCAATTCTTGGTCTTGAGTCATGGGATTTTTGTACATGTAGGCCCTACTGAACAAACACTGTGAACATTGATATTACTACAGCCAATTTCATATTTAATGCTTTTCTTTGTGGGATTTGAGAGATGCATCCATTGCTATCTCTTCTATTGCTAAGCAGACACAACTAAGATTTCTCTAAACAAAATTTGAAACTTGTATTTATTTATTACCATAACAGCTACTGTGGAATCATTTGTCACTGTGTCTACATTTTTAGAACAATCTTTTTGGCAGGAATAAATTTTGCTGCCCTGAGAATATGTCGCATGGGAATAATCAATTTCTTTCCATCTCCTTGATGAAAACATTTGCAGATGATGGCATGTCCTTATTAAAAAGTGCACAAAATGATATTCTCATCTTTAGTCATTTTCCCTCAAATAGCCTTTTACTGAACTGTCCTAAGGCAATCCTGCCGAGAAGCATCTAATTATTAATTATCTCTATTTTTTTCTATTTAGTTTTCAAATATCAAGAATATGAGTGGTGCTACTTTGCTATTAAAAATAAACTGCTAAAAACAGTATTGTTTTTCCAGAAGATATTACTCAGCTATAGCCCTCATTTATAATCAATAAATGAAATTTATTGACCCTGCAATGGCAAAAGAAAGAACAAGGGTGTGTCCATGTAGACATCAGGTGTCAAGCCCCACTTAATGGGAAGCTGCTGAGCTGTTTTAGTGAGGAAAGAGGATGGATACATAAATCCAGATAAATAAATACAGGGTAAAGATAAGAGTAATAGTAAAGAATAATGGAGGAGAGGATGGGTTAGCTGAATATCAATAACTTTAATTAGTACTTTTCTGGTTGTGGTATAATCCTATTCTGCTTTGATTTCTGATTGTGTATACCAGCTCCTGGATTTATTTTTTTTGTCTCTTTGTCCATTTTTTCTTAGTCTTTCCAGCTATAAAGCACAGTGCTTTTTTTCTAAAAAAAAAAAAAAAAAAAGGTGCTGGAACTCACATATGTCATACAACCCGCCTACAAGGTTCCATCCCAAAAAGGTGCCGGAACTCCGTTCTGGGCGTTCTATGAGAAAAAAAGCCCCGTAAAGCATATCTAGTTTTCTTAACCTATTCACTTATAAGATATGTGCTCTATATTAAATTCCTGAGAATATCATGCCTTTCAGTAGATAGCTTCTCAAATCCATATCACACTGTGCCTACAGATGATTAAACTATAGGTTACTTCATAAAACAAACTGATTCAGGTCTAGCTTTCTAAAAACTGAGAGAATGCAATTCCCAAACCTTTTAGGTAACATGGTCATATTCCAGAACATATAAATAATGCCAAACTGGAACAAACTGTATTGGATTAATGAGTTAAATTAGAATTCAGCAAGGGAATGGATTTCATTTTTTTCTTAATATTTTAACATAGCTTAGAGCGTTCTCCATGTTTGAAAATGAGTTGAAATAGTACTTGAAGTAGAATATGCATAATACATATGTTTTGAGATAATATTTGAAAATGGCAGATTATGTGCAATCAAATAAATAATGAAGCAGAAATAGTCAGCGTACATTAAACTGTATCATGGTCAATGTTACCATAACAAGTATATTTAGAATATAATTCTATGCACTTTTGTTCAGAAGGGATAAGTCCCACTGAATTCAGTAAGGTAAATGAGTATAAGGTAAATTCACAGGTAAATGAGTGTAGAATTATGGCCATAGTTATTTGATTGAAATAAATGTCATGGAATAACTACTGCAGTGCATTTCATGTCGAATTGTCTTAGGAGGTAGTCACAATATTGTCATCTTTCCTTTAAAAGAGATAAAGTGAAAAAGAAAATGTACAGAAATAAAGTGAAAAAGAAAATGTTCAAAACTAAACTGCATTATTTTTAAACTACAGTGAAATAGTGTTACTGCTCCCCCAAGCAATGTATTCAGGTTGAGCAAATTGATTATAAGATAATACTATAAAAATATCAGTGTACTAATCACTGCCTAGGGTCAACAATGATTTTAAGGATTGCTATTCAAATTAAGTAACTGTTTTAATCTTTCTTCTAATACCATCTTGATGGAGAAATGTAGTTATTACATACATGAAAGTTATACATGCCCCCAAATAGAAATGCAGCTGACAGACTGAATAATATACTTATTTACAAAAAGCAGCTTTAAGCTGTGCTTCACAGATCATTAGCTTCAGAGGATTAAGTATGCACCATTCACAGATTTAGCTAGGAATTCTTTCTTTTCAGGATATTGTAACAGGTATGAAACCCCATTCAAGCCATATGGTAGCAAAGGGCAGTATTTCATCCCAGGGGCCTTGTCAGACTTACCCACAATCTATTGTCAGGCGCTGTTGGTGGAAAATTGATACTTAGTTTAGCTCAACGGAAGTCCCCTTGAAGATACTATCAAGAGTACAAAGATCACACCAACTGCCTTGCATTTATGTCAATCTGCCACATGTTTCTCTTCATATTGGTGCTAATCACATCCTAAATTGGATGCCTTACTTCTTTCATTTTAAATTACATAGGCTTTTGTATATTTGATGACTTGGTTATACATGTTCCAAGAAGCAATACTTCAGTACACATAATATAACATAGTTCATATAAATTATTTTGTATACAGTACTAGGGCAAATTATTCAGTGGTTGTTTATACAGGTTCCAGAAATATTATTAATTTGAACTAGAAACTTTACTATTAATTTTATTCTTTCCATTATAAGCATTGTTGTTGTTGTTGTTGTTGTTATTTCTTCTCAATAGTTTTATTAATATTTTTAAATAGTTTTCCAGGATTTAGAGGCAATTGCAATTTAAAATATCCATATTTAAATAAGGGCTATGGAAGTGAAGGCATTATTTTTCAGAGGTCTTTTCAAGAGGCAGAACTGAATAAACTTCTTGGATGAGAAGCAAAACATTTTTAAAGAAAAACAAGAAAGTCCAGTTGGGACTTACTAGTCTCGGTTCCCCATTTCTGTTTCCTTTATAAATTTGCTCCTGAATTTCTCCTAAAAAAAAAAACAACTCAGGGAAATGAGAGACTCTCAGATACTTTGTGGTTGCTGGGAGTTTCAAAAAAACTGCTGCTTTCTAACTGTTCAAGTGAAATAAAATAATATCCTACTGGCACATGCTCAGTTGCCTCAGAGATCAGATGTCCCCATCAATTGTTTTCAGTTATACAGCAGCCATATAGATCTGTTTAATAAATAAAATAAAGAAAATTTGATAGTTGCTGCTTTATGAGGTAGCTATATCTTTAAATACAGTAGTGAGGATTTTCTATCTCTTTCTTTCTTTCTTTCTTTCTTTCTTGATATTATTTTGCTACCTCTTTTGTGACTTATATCACTACTTTCACTTCCACAGTTTCTCAGTAATGCACTTGGGGCATTAAAGGAAAGGAAAATATGAGACAGGCTACTAGGAAGGAATTCTGCTGTTGCTCATGACAGAGACAAAATAAAATTTAAACCTGATTTCAGAGGCCTTTCAGACATTTGTGAGAGAAATTTATTTTGTGTTATTTCAGAATAAGGTACTCCCTGGGAAGTTGCATTTTCCCTTTATTCTCTATGCTATTAATAGCAACAACAACAACAACAACAACAACAACATCAACAATCTCTGAAAACACATCTCTGTAGCCTTGCTTTTAAAATTAAATGGTTTCATAATTTGAATTTTAATGTATTCAATATTCTTCTATTTGTTTTAAAGAAAGCTTTGTATATGCTTTCTGAAGTGTTCAGTTTGACTGGAGAAATGGCATCTAAGTCATGTGAGAAAGTATTTCTTTGTGGTTTGTTTCTTTGGTTTGTTTATTTGGTGGAGTCAAATCCAGACATCACACAACTTAGTTACAAAATAAATAGACGAGTTCTATAGTCCTTCTACACCTGGATCATCTTTATATTGCAGGAGGAAAAGTATTATCTGAATGCAAATATTCCTCTTGATGATCGTCTTGAGAAGAAACAACCTGGGGTTTACTAATTTATGCCTTGTTGCCATGGATATGATTGAAATACTATGCTTTAACACTGTGACTTCAGGATTAAATAAGAAAACACATGTAGAAAAAATCACAATCTGAGCAGATGACATAATTCTTATTTTATTTTGGAATATCTTTCTTAATTAGTCATAGCGTCAACGTTATTCATTTAAAAACACATGAAAGATAAGTGGATCTCTACTTCTGTATAATACATCCTGGAGATCTTACTTCATGATTATAATAATCCTCTTTAAAAGGTTTCTATGTTTAACAAGTGCCAACAAGTAGTTTCTCCTCCTGCTAAATGTTTTAAATTGAATAATATTTCTAAATAAATGTTATTAATAGTGGCAGATGGTGGCATGTAACTCTATAGTTTGAGGAGTGACCTTGTATGTCAAATTCTCACAGCATTACAAGGTCAGACAAGGATTTAAGCCAAGTCATGCAGAACATTATGAGTAAAATAGTCTCTATTCCATACAGTGGTCTCTGCAATAAAAAGGATACTGATTAGATATACAACATTTGTAAAACTTCAGACAACTATTAGATAACAGTAATAAGATACTGAGAGCTTTAAATCTTTGCTGCCATCTAGCAGAGTTCTAGTATTTGTAGGCCAGATATCATTTCCCTAATACTGATTGATTTATTCCAATAATTGCAGTATATCATATGAATTGAAATTGTCAGAAATTGATTAAGATTAAAACTAGGAACTTCACATTTGAGAACTAAGAACACCTTTATGTAGATCCCAAGAAGTCATGGACATGCCAGAAAATGACTGCCACAGGAAGGTTGCCTATTGACAAAATGGCTGCCATGTTAATGGTTGGTCACAAAAGGCTGATTTCTGAAACGGCAAACTAATGAAGATTAAAGTAAACTGATTTCATTCAAGGTGTTCATTCAGAAAGAAATTGGACCTGAGAACCCAAATCTAAAACCATTCCTCAGGCAACAATGTCCTGCTCCAAATCCATTTCACAGAAGGAAAATTCAAGAAGCTGAGCGGAGTTTCAGAATTTCAAATTTCATGTATTTACCTCATAAGACACATTAAAAATGTTCTACAGTACCACAGCCCACAACAAAGGAAAGAGAATATAACTACCAAAATACACTGACTGCATACTGAAATCCAAGCTATACAGCCCATCAAAATAATAAAACCTAAAGCATCAATATACAAAGTGAACAAGACAGCAAAAAAGAAAAAAATTGCTAGTTAAATTTTAAAATGCAAGCAAAGCAGTTACAGCAATGATTATTTCCCACACATATATAGCCATCTGAAGTCACTTTGGATGATGGGATAGTAAAAGACAGGATTCAGTCATCATTTCTATTTTCTAAAATGCCTTTTTTTAGCTGTGTTGAACTCAAAAGCTTTATTGGAAATGAAAATGGCATAGCTGGCTAATTAACTTTTAAAACATTAGAACAAAAAATAATTAAGAGAAAAGAACATTGTAAGGAACCAAAGGATACATACACAGAGACTACATTATAGAGTTGCATGTAGAACAAATAAACATGATTTTCACAACTCATCATAGTTCCATAGTTTCTGCAACCTAACATACCTCTGGAACGAACTACCCCCCGAGATCCGGACGATTCCGGATCTCCTAACCTTCCGC
>NW_015386762.1:305317-315362 GCF_001527695.2 Protobothrops mucrosquamatus
GGGACTGACCTAGGGTGAATTTTAAATAGGGACAATTTTAATGATTTTAATAAGACACAGCTATAAATATTTGGTTTTTAATTGGCTTTTATAGGGGAAATGTTTTATATTGTTTTAACATGCTGTGAGCCGCCCTGAGTCCCATGGGGAGAAGGGCGGCATATAAGTTAAATAAATAATAATAATAATAATAATAATACTTTCAATTATCCATTCATTTATTATGTCTATGCAACTCAAAATTATGGATTCATATAATAGTTGAATTATCATGATACAATTAATTTACCAAAACAAAGTTTCTTTTGTTATGGTGCTTGTAGAGGTCTGATTCCCTGGGAAACATTTGACTGAAGACAGATAACAATTTATTATATTAACAAGTAATCAAGAAAACCATCCAAAATACATGGAAATGACTCAGTGATTGTACTTGCAGCCTTAAAGCTTCAACACTCCTTATACTAAGTGGCCACAAATTAAGGGAACATTTGCAATGAACATGCTGTGATGCCAAAATGATGTTCATGGTGATGTCATCACAAAAATGCTGCCACATTGTATACTTGCATACCAATAACTATGTGAGTTCATAAGTCACAGCATTTTCCCAATATTACTGTATACATATTGCATGTGTGCATGAGCGCGCACACACACACACACACACACAAACCTTTCTTTTCTGCAGATAGCCATATTCTAATCCTTCATTCTGTTCAAGTAAATGAACAATGTATAGTGAGACCTTTTCTATATGAATCTCTAATTTAAACAGTATTGTTAGGATTTAGCTTCTATTAGAACCAGCTCAAAAGATTTGATAAAACAGAGCAGATTTGATGGTCATTCTGGTGTTCTAATTAATCTTATAAATCTAGATGAATAATCTAGATGAACGAGATCACTTCATTTTCTGCTCTTCAGTTGTTACTTATAAAATACTATCTAAATTTCTACTTGTGAATGCAGTGTCATTTGAATTTGGATCTTCCAAATTCTGCATAGCTGATTGCAGTTATCCATTACTGTTTGACATCTGTAGCTAACTTTTAAAAACCGGAATCATCTTAAAAGCTAAGTTCCACCACATGTATTAAATTGTCTTGCTTTAGTGCCTATCAGATGTTCTAATTTATCCACCATTTATATCATTTTACTTTTAAGATTTGTTTTAACAGAATTTACAGAATTTATTCTCTTTCCGATTAATGGCCTGGACTGTAACATTGTAGGCAATTAAAGCCTAGAGAGACAGTAGATTTTATTACTGCCATACACAGATGCAGTTTTGAAAGCTTTCTAAAAACAGGGTGTTGTTTTTTTTTAAAAAAAGATGTAACCCTAAACTGATGTGCTTTGACTAATGTCTTGGTGAACTCAATGAGATTTACTTCTAGGTAAACCTTTGTAGACTTTATTCAGAACTTGGTCTATAATAAAACCATTTTTGCATGTCACATAGCATTTTCTAGTGAAATAAAAAGGAATTAGTGACTAATTCACTATGTTCAAGCAGAGTGTTTGAAGTAAATTGGATTAACAGAAATATCCTTCTAGTGTCATCATGTGTATCATCATGCCAACTTTAAAAATAATTGGGATTTAGAAATAACCTTATCTTCCATAGGTAGCTTTCATCTCCACCAATGGTATGCCTTTCCTTTGCATAATGTCACATGATAATGATTTTCGGATATAGCCAGTGGTGGGATTCAGCCAGTTCACACCACTTCAGCAGAACCGGTAGCTACTTTTGTTGCCCAGGCCCAGAATGGACTTCTGGAAGTGGCATCCACATAGAGAACCAGCTGTTCACATATTTGAATCCCACCACTGGATATAGCCATCCTTTTCAGTGGCACACTACGGACTTGTACGTAGTACTGTGTAAACTTTTTTTTCCTAATGATTGGGGCTGATTCGGGGGAAACTTAGCTTGTTTTACCTATTCATGCAGAATGATTATTGCATGATAATCATAGATTTATATATACTCTTCTGGAAGAAATGCTGGCATTATATTATACACAATAGTGAGATTTGCAAACAACAAAGAAAGTAAGATTTTATTTTTGGTCCTATTTCTAGAGGATTGCTACTGTCACAATTTCCTAATTGTGAATGAACCTTAAATACCAGAGCCATACAGTCCTGTCACAATGCCAGCAAGGTATATTCCAATTATGCAAATTGTGGTGCCGTGACATTCACTCAGACAAATCACTCGATATCCGTTAGTAACAAAAGCGGTGTCAGAACAGCATGGCCCTTCTTGGCTTCTTCTCTAATCGCCTTCTAGTTTCTGTCACACACTGACTGCCCTCTTCTTCTGTAGTTTGACTAATCTGCAGCATTCCTACAATTATTTTGTCATTATAATGGCTAAAGGAGGTCTTGGAAGAGCTTGCTTCATTTTGTTTTGTTCCCTCCTCTGCTGCTGGTTGCACATTGGCAGATACTGCAATACTGTAGACATGGTGAAAGGTTTTAAAATATTACTGAAGTCATTACTCAGAAAGGAATGATTCTGAGCAAAAAAAAAAAGGGGGGGGAAGGGACCAAAAAGTTTCCCAGTACATTGGTTTTAGAATTAACTACACTGTCCAATTTCTTTCACTCCTGTGTGACTCATGATATGTGCTCATAAAGAAAAGAGTCTCAGTAGGTTCTTCCTTGTCAAAGGAACATTGCATCAAAAAAATAGAACAAGCAAAATGTTACCGGCCTTTCCTTCTGTTTCACACTCAGAGTGGGATAAAATCAGAAGATATTTTGTTATATATGCAGAAAAACACAAAATCATGGTAGGGCACTGATAGGTTGGAGCTGATAGGATGGTGAAGTTCTATACTTAATATTAGGTAGATATATTTTTGTTTAATATTTCACAAATATTTATTTTTGTTTGATTAATGAAACATTTATTTACAAAATATTAATAGGATGCTTAATGAAATTAACATACATCCATGTGAATATTACTATTGATTGTGACATAAAAAAATAGAATTCTGTTCTAGATTTGATATATAAAATGATAAAATAAAAGACACATTTAAAGAAAAAAACTAGAAAATATGTTAATTTCCTGTTACCCATCTGATATACAGATCTGGATTGAAATTTGGTATTGATATTGCAAAAAATTGAACAGCATAGAACAAAACATAGAATAGTAGGGTTGGAGACCCTATACCATTCCAGACAAATGGCTGTCCAGTCTCTTCTTCAAAACCTCCAGTGATAGAGCACTCACAACTTCTGTCGACAAGCGGGTCCACTGATTAATTATTCTTACTGTCAGGAAATTTCTCCCTAGTTCTAAGTTGGATCTCTGTTTGATATGTTTCCATCAGTTACTTTTTTTCCTGCCCTCAGGTGCTTTGAGAATAGGTTGACAACTTCTTTTCTGTGACAGTCCCTCTAGTACTGGAAGTCTTCTTTTTATTAGACTAGACCTAGTTCCCTCAATCAGTCATCATATGATTTAGCTTCCAGAGCTCTTATGTTTATTGCTCTTCTCTACACTCTTTCTGGGGTCTCAACTAATTCAGCAAAAGTACTTTCTCTACATATTAACTATTTTAATTTCACAAAGCTACAATCTTCTGTGATCTTAAATTAAGATAATTATTTCCAGTTATCAGACATCATTCACTTTCTTCCCTTCCTTCCACCCACCCATCTAGGTCTTTTTATTTCTTTTTTTAATGCATTTTCATATTTACTTCATGGCCAAATCATGTTGGTGAATGTATTTTTTTCAATTGTATGTAGATACGGAAGATACAAGATTTTTTTTTTCTTTCTTTCTTTCTTTCTTTCTTTCTGAAAAAATAAATTAAAAGGCAAAAAATGTCCAATGCAATATTTTGAGTACTGACTGCAGTATGCAAGATGCTTCATATATGATTACCTTTTTTATTTTCCAAATCACTTTTTATTCACTTTAACATGAAGACATTGATATTTTATCGAAAGTATGAGGGCTAGTCTGGTGTAGTGATGCAAAAGACTAGTTCTAGTTCTATCTTTGGCATAAAGCCTGCTGGATGACTCTGAGTCAGTCCCTCTCTCTCAGCCCTAGGAAGGAGGCAAGGAAAGAAGATTCATTTCTTGATATACTTGTGGATGTGTCCATTGCTAGTTTTTCAATTAAAGGTCTACATTGCTTCACAAAGCCTCAGAAGAGGAATTACTACAAAGGCATTCCTAAAGAAAATTTGAAAAAGTATATTCAGCTAGTAAACATAATTTATTTTCTGGATAAATTATAATTTATATTTAATAAATATATCAAACATGATAATTACACGAGTAAAGCCATTTACACATATTATTATTTAGCATATGATGAGAACTTATACACACAATCCACTTCATTATATACAAAACTTCTACAGGGATATGGCAGTGTCCTCATAACTGGATGTCCAATTCAGCTATCCAGGTGATCACCTCTGCTGTTGCTTTATACAGATTGTCTATCTATATTCTGGGCAATCTTGCACAATATGTGCAATATCACAATATCTCCTCAAACTAATCAAGATTATACCTTGTTGTAACACCATTGCCTTGACTGACAACATGTTGAGTAACAGATTATTTCAAGTTTTCACAGAATTTCACAGTAGAAACAGATATCATAAATTGAATAATAGGCAAGGATCAGTGCTATCTCCTGCTGTTTTAACTTGTACATCCGTGAACTGCCTGAAACTGTTTCTTGGAATTTATGAAATGTATTTATTTACACATATTGAATTGTACATTCTTCAAATAGCAAAGTGAATTTAGTGAGTGTTATAAAAATAAATATTGTATCTATTTTCATTTTTCTCAATATTTCTATTTTTTCCTTCAAAATCTCAAACCAAATCTTACATTTATTGTGCTGGAGAATGATTGCTATTTTAGTAGTAACTTTATGTGTAACATACTCCTACGTCTATTTAAGACAATTGTTTCAGCTATTGTTTTTACTCTATTCAGTGATTACATGGAACAATTTATATGTGAAAACATATCCTGTCCATGGTATGCTATCTGCCAAAATTATTGTAAAAGCATGTGAAAGAAACCATGAAACCATTAAGAGCTGGCTTTTCAATTGGTAACCAAAATTTTTCTCGTAAAATAAATAATTTGGTTCCTTCAACTTTATCCAAAATTTCTGTTTTCTATTTTTCAGTTATACATACCAGCTTAAGCAAATATTAGCCTTTCTGAAACTATAGTAAAAATGTTAAGAGTACATTATTTAATTTAGCTTTTGTGAAATAATGCTTTAGTATGGTGGAGTTTAGTCGATAGGAGAAAATAAGCTATGCTAGTCACTTGGCTAATGTAAGGTCTGACCTTGCAGAGAGAATGTAAGAAAATGAGATTTTTTTTCCTCCAGTAAAATATCAGCAAAACTTCCCAAATTTTTGTGTGATAGTGATGGTTGCACACAAAACATGCATGAACAAAATTACTAGAAATTTATTGACTTACAGTAATACCTTGGTACTCATCGTTAATTGGTTCCGGGAGGTGAGATGAGTACCAAAAACTATGAGAATCAAAGAAATAATATAGTAAGTCACAAGGCAGCCAACACCAATAAATTCTAGCTTGTGCACTGAGTACCAAACAAATAATGAGTACCAGGACATTTTTTTAACATCAAAATGAGTTGAGTACCAAATTCTCAATTTCAAAGCAGTTGAGTACCAAGGTAGCACTGTATTTAATTTAAAAATGCTAAGTTCACCCTGGTATTTCACCAGTTACATGAAAAATCTTGATTCAACAAAATTCTTCTCTAGATATAATATGAAAAGCTCTGAACTGATTTCAAGGGATTTGGTAGTCTACTGGAATATCTTAGAAGACAGCAATGGGAGCTATTGAAGGAGATTTGTGAAAATCACTTCCCTGAACTGTTTAGAACAATCAGGGTCAAATGCCACTCATGGATGCTTGATCCAATACAAAAAGAAAAGTAATGTGAACCACTAAATCAGTTATCCATGGAGACCTGTGGTTTAAAATAAAAAAACACTGTAAAACTGTAAAAAAAAACCTCGAAACTCTCTTCTGACTAAAAAGAAGTAAGTATTCTTTGCACAATTCATATTACCCCTTTTCATCAGTATGATTTTGGACAGGAAGATGTTTTCTGCAACATATGTTTAATTCTCATTTCTTTAGTTGCTTTCAGTTTGTACTGTTGATAGGAAAGTTCAGCCCCTGTGCAGAATGTTTAGGTGCCTGTTTACTGAAATACTAAGAATAGACTTCAAAAAGATGAGAAGGCAAGATAATATGTTTATGATTTTCTCCCTTTTTCCTGGATAAGTGTGCTTGAGATGAATAAGTGCTACGAGGCCTGTAGGTGGTGGATGTGCAAAATCTGTCAGCCTTTGCACTTTGCAGTGGCACCAAGCTGAATGAAGTGTCACTTGTAATAGCATTTAGTGGACTTTCAATAGCTTTCTATAAGGTTCAATAGGCGGCTGTCACAAGAACTGAATACAGAATCAGTACCAATGATTGGCTACAATAAACCAATAGTAGCTGAATCTCTGTATCATTTTATAATGCAGGTTCTTATGACTTGTTTATTCATTTCCTTTTCCATGATACACTTCTAAAATCTAAAAATTCAAGAAATATAAAGCACATTAATTTTTATTTCTTGGCATTCGGATATCAACTTTTTGATGTAAAACATGCCCGAAGGCTCATAATAATGTAAGGATATTCATAAAGAGCCATGATGGAGGAGACCAAAGGCTAATGCAACAGAAATAGAAAATAATGGTAAATACTACTGCAAACCGAAGCCTCGCCTCTTTTTTTCCATGTCCCACACATGTGAAGCTCACAACAAAGGGGTGGGGCTCAGATCATGCACTTGCAGCTGCCATTTTTGTTTTTCAACAAATATAAGCACAGCATATAAACAAAAACACTTCTCACAGGTGCCTCTATAAAACGATGTGTGAAATGAAAACTCTTTATTATGGTCAGTGATCAGCAGTGAATAGATTTTTATGCTCTTCTTCATGCTCCATAGTTGGTTTCAGTTCACTATACCTCCAAGAGGTATCCTGAAAATATTTTTCTCTAGTGCAGAAAGGCTTGCTGAGCTTATTTGATTCTCTCTCTCTCTCTCTCTCTCTCTCTCTCTCTCTCTCTCTCTCTCTCTGTGTGTGTGTGTGTGTGTGTGTGTGTGTGTGTGTGTGTTTGTGTATATGTGCGTATGTATACAGTATGTATACATATATACATATGCACACACACATACATATAAATATATGTATATATGTACAAGTATCTGTTTTCAACACACACATCCATCCATTTTTAATATAAATAATTGCAAGGTTGGATTTAGAACCAGTTCATCCACATGTCTGGTAGGACATAGGATTTATGGAGGTTCAACTTAGGTGTGGTACTACTCACGGACTTCTAAATTGTGAACTACCCTCATTGTCTCAACATACTGATTTTTGTCAGCAGTGTTATCAGGAAAAAAAAGGCTAATTCATTCATGTCCCTGCATAGATCAAAAACTGTGAGTTTCCATCTCCCTGCTTTGATCATTCTATCCTATCTTCAATCACCACTGTAAAAAGAATGTGTTTACTGTGTGAAGGCCATCTAGCTGGGGGCTTAGCTTTTCTGGTTATTGTGATTTAAAATTAAGTAGTATTTTAATCTCATTCTTTATTATTTTTATTAACTGCTCTAGGATAGCATGATAAAAATATTTTAAATAAAACCTACAGGTGATCCTTGGACTTATAAAAGAACTTCTGGGATGGCAGAGTTCTGTGTTCACCAGCTGAATGCAAATAGCTTTTTCTGCAATAAATTAATTTACCAGACACTGTTTCTTATTTTAGTTACATACAATACTGAAATTGAAGCCCTAAGCAGGTGTTCAGCTGCAGTTTGTGTAAGGCCAAAAGAGAAAGCAATATAGGCAAACATACTCACAAACCAAGTAGGTGGCAGGCAGGCAAGAAAGAAGGGAGAGAGGAAGGTGGAAGGAAGGAAGGAAGGAAGGAAGGAAGGAAGGAAGGAAGGAAGGAAGGAAGGAAGGAAAATTTTCTACTTGATATCTGTGTATAGGGAAAAGGCAAGAGAGGGAAATTAAAGCAGCTATGGTAGCTCTATCATACTTTTCAATTGTTCAAAATACATCTCAGTAGCTTCAAGATAATGTTTCACGTTGTCTTTGAACATTTTTACATGAATTGACGTGAGATAGAAGCAAAAATCATGTAATATGTCCTTTCAAAAAAGAATAAAAGTGTAACTCATAACTCACTCCAACGCTGCCAAGTGTCTCTACCAGGTTGCATTTGATAGAATGACCATTAAATATGATAGTTAGTTGTGATATAAAGTTTATCAAATAAGCAGTTATGGACAATTAGCAGCAACACTCAGAAGATGAAGTAACCATGCTGTGTAGGAAATGTTACTGGCTTGACAAAATTGCTACTTATTGTATATACAAGGATAGCGTTATGTTGCTGCAATATAAGTAAACTAGATAGAGGTCGGGTATTCTACCATAGCAGCTTCCATAGTTTGGAACACCATAATTTAAGTGGATATATAATGGAACAGATGAAATACATTCATACAGTAATCTGACAATGGTCAGAATCCAACAGAAAATCACTTTTCTAAATTTTCTATGAAAAAATAAGTTGCTGAAAATGGGTATCCAATAGTCTTCTGATCATGACAGATTTTGGATGGTGAAATGGTGCCAAAAACTTCAAAAGGAAAATGGCAGTGATAGTCATTAACCTTGAAAAGAAAGTAGAAATGTGGATAAAGTAGGAAGAGTAGTTTGAAGGAGACAGAGGTGATACTAAATTCAAGATTTTTAAAAACCCCTGAAATAATAGAAAAGGCTTTCACCACCTAAATATGAAGCTTGCAGTTTTTCTGTATTCTAATCCATAGGGTTCTTATGGATTATGTAAAGGAAACATACACAAATGCAGATGCTATCCTGCTACAGATGCCTAATGTCCAATTTATGTATGATAGCTGGAATAAGAAAAGAGATCAAATGGAGAGGCCAGGCAGCACCACATGTGCTTCCCTTTATGTCAGCGGCTCCCAACCTTTTCTATACCCCACACCTCTAGAACGCTTCTGATATATTCTCGCACCCCTTACAAAAGTTCAAAATAATGGCAACTAATTATGCATATACACTATAATTTTGAAAACCCAAGTTTTCGCACCCCCTGGAATATTGTTGCGCACCCCCAGTTGGGAACCCCTGTTTTATGTGAATTTAATTGTGGGAAAATGTGATCCTTGGGTAGGACTTCAGTGATTCAGAATTCAGACATATATTGTTTGCATGATATAATTTAATAAAGTTTTACTACACCAGAAGGGCATCTATATTGAAGAATGATAGTTTCTATATAATTATAAAATGGAAATCAATGTTCAAGGTTCTTAATATCTGAAGACTCTGAGGATATGAATGGGGAAAACATGCTTTCCCTTAAATCTAGCAAGGCAGTGTTATGAACATTAGGGCTCCCAAGAACTAGGGACTTCCCACCTTTAGTTCTGTGGAGGTCCCCTCAGATAGAATTGGGTTCGACTCTTGATTCCTTTTTGAAGTGCAGGTGGTAGCTATGGCCAAGGCCTTTGCATTATTTGCGCCAGTTGCATCTATTCCTGATCAGGGCCTTATTCAGAATCACCCATACCTTAGTGACTTCCTGGTTGAGCTGTATAACCCATTTTACCATATGAAACTGCAGCTAATCCAGAATGCAGCAGTTTGAGAAGTTACAAGTGGTATATGTTATGTTATGTTATGTTAATTTTAATTTGTATACCGCCCTTCTCCCATAGGACTCAGGGCGGTTCACAGCATATTAAAAAACAAATAATATACACAAAATACAAAAATACAGAAATACAAAAATAAAAACCCCAATAAAAGCCGAATTAAAAACCAAATATTGCCAGCTGTGTTTCCGATTAAAATTACTTTTAA
>NW_015386762.1:317710-332565 GCF_001527695.2 Protobothrops mucrosquamatus
CCCACCCTTTCTACACCGCAACCCCCAGACATGGCTGGTCCTGACCTAAGGAGAGCCTCCCCCCTCCCAATCTGTGTAACACCACTAATCTGTAAATGTAAAATCACTACTACTGCTTTTCAATAGGCTTTCAGGTGCAATTCAAAGTGATGATTATCATGTAGAAAGCGCTTCATCACATAGACCTGGATTGCTTGCAAAGTTCTGTCTCCTGTTAACTCTGTTTATCCTACAAGATCCAACAGGGTGGATACGATCCGAGTCTCCTAGTGCCGAATGGTGGGACTGTCTTCTCTACCACATCAACTGCTGTCTGGAACAACATATATCCCCAAATTTGGTCAGCCCCAACTCTCTGGGCCTTCTGTAAGGTCTTGAAGAACTGGCTTTTCTCCCAAGCATTGGTCCTTCTAATGGTTCAGAACTGAATAACTATGGATTGGTCTTGTTACATTATGCTTCCTTCTATATACAACTGTACCATCTTTTATCTTTTTGGTTTTGGCTTTATTATGTGTTAGCTATCCATTTGGTAAATTGGGCAGCTGTATAAATTGTAAATGAATGAATGGAAAATATTCTTAGGATAAGTCTCTGTGAGGGCAATACCCTCCAAATAGCATCATCATCATCATCATCATCATCATCATCATAATAATAATAACAACAACAACAACAACATTATTATTATTATTATTATTATTATTATTATTATTATTATTATTAAAACTTGTATGCAAGTGAAATATTTAGAATGCTTGTTTTCAACAATCTCTTCTTCCACACAGAGGTTTAAATAATCTCCTCATAAAAAAAAGAGCAGGAAGCACACACATAATATTCCAACTATATCCATTTATGTAAGCAACCAAATTCATAGCCCAGTAAATGCATAACTGAAAAATCAATGAATCACTGATAAGAATTAGTTCTCAAAGAATCATTTGCCACACCAGTTTTTACCATTTATGTCTTTCAGCAGTGGTTACCTTACATAAGAGGATTTGACAAGGTTATAATTTCTGTTACTAATGGAAATTCGTTTTAGGAATTAACCTTTAGGCTATACAGAATGACAGATACTCAGTTTATTCTCAAATGAGTATTAGAAATTGAAAATTCTTATTCTTTGGCATTTCCTTCCTCCACCGTGGTCCTGCATATATCATCTCTTCCAGTATGCTTCACGCACACAATTGAATTCTTAACAGCTGTCACTCATGGGGCTACAGAAGGACTATTTGAAAGTAATATTTTGCGCTGTGTGACATCTCATTTTTTTCCTTCGGAAATCATAATTTTTTTACACACCTAGTAGTCTTCCTAACAGGAAACCAGCTCTGCCTGTCATTCTGATGGGGGAGAAACCTTGTTTTCCAGGTCACTGGCCTGAATCTTGGAGACAAGATATTCATGAGGGACCTGTGTGGGGAATTTACATCTCACAGCAGAGTTTTCCTGTCCATTTGTCAGCATGCCAGGTCACTGAGCTGCTCCCTTGTCAGAGGAAAGATAATGGCTGCTGCATTGCCTCCTACTTATTACACACTCAATGCACCTGACCTTCTTGTGAAAACTCCCAAAGCATTTGGATTTTGGGCTACCTTGAGATACAAATGCAAGCCCTTTCCCCAATGAGCCTTGAATTGGTGATTGGAACTTTCAATGGCTCCAGCAACCCCAAACAACCGGCATTTGAAACACAAATTTAGCACTTAATTTGTATTTTATATTAAAATTATATCTCTTTGTAATATAGGGGGCAGAATAAATGTTTGATCAATGTAAAAAAAAGCCAGCTCTGAAGAAGCCAGCTGAATAAGAAATTGTTTTCTAAAACAAATATTTTAGTATTTAGAGATGTATTAAGTTGGATGGACCAAGGCTGTTGCTTACCCAGTTTGGAACAAGCTATCACTCTAGTTGGCTTCTGCAAATGGAATAGAGAAAGAAAGAGAGACAGAAGAATATCAGATTATATCACATCATAGTCAATAAAATGTCTTCAAAGACTAAGGTGGGAAACACAGACCTTCATTATTGATATATGATAATCACCTTGTGCAACCTAGATTTTAATATTTTAATCAAGAGGTTTTAGTAAAGGATCACCTTTCTTTTTATCTGTTGGCCAGTAGTGTCTCCAATGGCTGTTTCAAGTGACATTTGGATCCTTTCCTGAGCCAAGAAATGCATTTAAAAATTCAGGGATGTGTGAAGATCAACAAATGACTGAGTTTTAATTCACATTATGAAGTGAGATTCAAATAATCCCATAGGATATATATTTATATACATACATATATTAGTCGAAATGTTCAGTAATCACTGAGAGAACCAGCTTGCCTTCAGAAGCTATAGGTGCTTCATCACTGGAGGTTTTTAAGAAAAGACTAGAGAGCAAAATATCTGAATTGGTCTAGGTCTCCTGCTTTAACAGAGGGTTGAACTAGAAGACCCCCAAGGTCCCTTCCAGATCTATTCTGATTGATTGACCTTCTGACAAGCAAAGTCCATGGGGAAGTCAGATTCACTTAACAATTGTGTTACTTTGGTTGTTATTGCTGATGTTTTAATCCCCTTCTAAATCAGCCTGTCCATGTATCACCAGATCTTGTGGTAATGAATTTGTACTTGGGGGTGGGAACCTTCATTTTTTTTCCCTTTTCAATCCACCATCCAGATTCACTGGATGACCTTGTTTTTGTTTTTGTTTTTTGTTTTTTTGCTAAAGGAGGGATAAAGGGGCAAAGTTTATTTCCACAAGGCTTAATTTTAATATAACTATCATAAGTTCTCACTGCTTGTCTTTTTTTCTGAAGATGAAACTTCCAAATAAGATCTAAGTTGCTTGCAATTAGCCCTATGAGGCCCAATAACCAATCTGAAGGGGGGGAAAGAAGCAAGAAAGAATGGTGATCAAAAGAATGGAATCTCCTCCTAGTCTGCAATGGATAAGTGGATCTCTGGTTTACTTGCCTCAAATAAAATCTTCTGGAAAATGAATATTTGTAGATATTTCTTGTTTGCTTCTGGGGTTTTTTTTGGGGGGGAAGGGTAGTATATATACATGTTTTTTTCTAAGTGTAAAGATAATTTCTGTATTCCAGGAACAGATCTGGTATAAATAAGTAGAAGAAAAATTATGTTGTAAAGAAAAAAAAACAATCGCCCTGAGAACAACAGGCAAGGGAAAATAATAAGCACAGCATCTTCACCAATCACAAAACAACAGGGTGTTCTCTCTTCATCCCACCCCCCTCCACTGATCTACCCCAAACTTAGAATGCAGTCTTCCTGTTTTCATGCAATTATTTGCAAATAATCTGACTAACTTTATAATCAAGGTATTTCCTCTCGGCTCCCTGGTTACACAACAGGCTGCCTAAGAGGGAGGCTGACATCCTAAGGTTTTCATGGATAATCAGTGCTAAGAGCTGCTAATATTAAGAGACAGACTAATGAGTTATTTTTAAAAGGAAAAGGGGAAACAAGAAAACGATGGCTTTCAAGCAGGGCAAAATGTATATTTGTTCAGGAACTGAATTTGGCTGTAATATCTTGGCATTCCTTTCTATAATGCCATATTTACATTGGTTTCTTCTCTTGTGACTCTGCAAATACATTATTTTAAGGATCAGTTAGGAATGCAAAGCAGGGATGTGGTACTAAACAGGAACAAATGGGCCTTTTCTATGTAAGAATATAAAGCTTCACTAAACCATGTTTAGGGTGATTGTCTCATTATCTTTTCAACATTCTTCCAACAAGATTTTGATTATTATTTTTTTTTTAAAGTCAGACTCTTTTTTGCTTATCTGGCTTGCAGTTTTTTGGATTTTTTGGGTTTTTTTTGCTATTTTCTGATATTTGATTATCTTTCTAGTTATTGTTTTATTATGTAGAAATATTTTTTGGGAAGTTTGAGATGAATCAAACTCATTGCAGTGCAATTTGATGTACTCTGGTGCTTGGTTACCTGTTTCCCACAGGAGAAATCAATTAGGATTAAACTGCATATTACTGAATATTATTGCCAGAATTGAATTTTGGGAAGCAAGGAAAGGGGGAAGTATGGTAGATAAAATTGGGAAAGCATTTTTAACAAGGAATAATATCAATAAATATCAATAAATATTTTAATATAATCTACTTTCTCACACACTTGCATATGAACTATCCTTCCATCTAACTCTCTTTGAATTACTTTGCCCTTGGTAATACTGCAGCAGAGAAAGCTAGAAAAAACTTAGCAGTTTTCACAGAGAGAAATGGTGATCAGAGCAGGTAACAAAACAAAGCATGAAATCTTTAGAGGGAAAAAGAAATTTAACAGAAATAATTCACTATAAGAAATGAGTGCTTGCAAAGGCATTATTTCTAGGAAAGAATCCATCCACAAAATGAATAGGGTTTAACATAGGTTTATGCATATGGAATTTGTCACACAACAAATGCTTAAGCATCCATTCAATACATATTCACATTCCTATTTTCATAATAAAAGTAATTGGAGAATAAAAAATCTGCAGCAGATTGGACCAATGTACCTCCAGAATATAATTTGATTCTTCAAGTAACATAAATTAAAGGAATGTGGATACTCCAGTATTACTACAGCTCATATCACCCTTTGGCATTGTTGTCACTCTTCAGTGGCCCAGTTTCTCCAAGACTTACCCCATTACAGTACATTTGATGAAAAGTTCTGATTCTGCCAAAGTATTTCTGGAATGGAACTAAGAGTGTTTCTTTTCTATATTATATATCACTTAGAAAGAAAAGAAAATTAATTATCAAATGAACATAATTGCTAGAGTTCTATATCTCAAAGTTATGCTGCTACAAGAGTTTAGAAGCTGAAATTGTCACAGTATATAATATGCCAAAAAATAAGTATCTTTTAAATTAGTAAAGAGAGCTTTGTACCTGGGAGAATTTCAAGAATGTATCAGTTTCAGTAAGTGTTAGCAAGCAATATATTGGAATAGAATCCCATTAATTAACAAGATTCATATATTTCTTAAGACATACTCAGTCAGCTAGTTCTTAAATAGTTCTACTAAAGCAATTCTGCTAAACTAATTGATATATATATAATTTCTCACTTGTCAAGATCCTCTTGTATTTCCATCTGAAAACAATCATAGCAATAATATTTCTAGTTATCCAAACTTTTTGCATTTAAGAACTTTCATCCTTAGTGGATGGTTGGTTTCATTCAGTGGAAGTGAAGTGAGATGATCATGCAAATACATGTATGTCCATTCAGAAATATTTCCCATTGAAGTAATTGAAAACTGCTTTTCAAGTAAATTAACTTGAACTGCTGCTTAATATATCTGTCTAGATTAGGTCACTTCCATATGGCATTGATTCCATTTCATAATTCCCCCTAAGGTGTTTTGGAATCAAAAAGCAATCGTCTTACTGATTCTGAAACACCGAAAACAGGGAAGAATGCAGAAATTTTTATCTAACCAACACCTCTCTCCTTGAACAACAGCAGCTTTTTGAATAAGCGAAAGTTCCTTATCAGTGCTTCACACAAGAAGTGAAAATTTTCTACTGATCGCTTAGTGATAATTGAAAGTTATGACAGACCTCAAAATAGTTGTACAGAACCTGGAATAAAAGTTTCAATGCCCACCCCACCCCACCCCCAGTCACATGACTGCATTTTGGGAGCTTGTGACCATGATTTACAATGTTTTTGCCAAAAACTGGTGTTCATTTCCATTTTCTGACAAAAACGGCCATAGCAAATAATGGGTTCGCTCAACTTCCATGGCATTTGCTTAATGACTACTGTGTTTGCATTACAACCTCTTCTTTTTTTTTAAAATGACCACTAAAAAAAGATCATAAAATTGGATGTGATCTCATGGTGATCTGGCTTAAAGATCATTATTACCAAAATTGTGGGTTCAGTTACCATCATTAGTCAATGTATAATGTGTAATGGAAAATCAGTCTGAGAGTTTTACTTTTACAGAGATTGTGAAACTGACTCAAAACTGCCAGAAGGATGAAGATTAGTTTCCTTAATAAGAGTGTCTGACATCTACTAGAGAGCTTGGAATTCAGACCATGAGTTGAGAGTTCCTATAAATGGAAAAAGAAGTGATTCCCAGTCTAGCAAAACTGTAGCATCAGATATCGCAAAATGGAAGTCTTAGACCTGCCACAGCCAAACTGGCAGAAAATTGACTTGGCTGCTCAAAGAAGATGAAGCATTGTAGGGTCATGACACTACTGTTGGAATGGCCTCAAAACTCTGTGTGGAAGTGCCCTCACGTTTATATGACTAAAAAGCCATTAGCAACAAATATTGTAGTATCCCTCCATCCTTTCTGAAAAGGACTTTTAAATTAGCACAGTGAGTTTCTTTGGATTGTTTTTTGCATTGTGATAGCATTGTCGTTTTTGCTAGACTAATTGAAAACCCTGGGAGGGGTGGGGAACTAGTGACTTAACATGCCTATTATTTTTTTAAATGTTCTTTTATTTGAGGATCAAATGTCATGGAAGTTTTGAAATATATAAATTACTAGAAGAGATGTCGGAACAATGCAAATGCTGGCCCAAGGTTATTTTAGCAGGCTTTATTTATGTATTTACAGAATATCCATTGTAACAATAAGACTGCAGTAAAGAACAAAGCACTTTCAAAATGCTATTACTGTATATAAGAGAGAAATGTTTCAAAAAGAGAAGAATGGAAAATTGTAACAAAAACTCTCTGCCTTAGTTACAAAAGTCTTTGAAGGTCTATATTATCACAGCAGGAATAGTGATGCCTCAGACTCAAGCTAACTGGATTGTTCATGCAATTGTTTCTGATATATATAAAACACTCCAGCTTCCCATGATGGAAAGCTTCCTGAGCCCTTTAATCCTGGGGATGCATAAATGGGCTATGGAGCCTCTTCTTTTCTTCCTGAAAGCTGACAGTTCCAAAGATAGTTCAGTTTGCTCAGGCCAAAATCTCATTACCTTTCAAGAATTCTCTGGACAAGCCAAGCAAGTTTGTATTGTTTTCTAAGCTTAGACAAGCAAGCAGTTCTCATGCTAGTGGTAACTATAGATATATATATATTTTGACCCACAGATCATTACTTCATATATATGAATATGGGATAAATATAAGTCATTGCTCAGAGATGCAGGATCAGGGCATTATTCCTTCTGATTTCATCTTCACATAGTCCTCAACTTATGACTGGTCACTTATTCACCATTCAAAGTTATGACCGACCTATCTTGGGGGTACTTACAACCCGGATTTGACAGTTCTGACAAATCTGACAGTTGCCTCCTCCCTGCATTTACACAATTGAACCTCATATTGGGCATAAATGATAAGTCATGGTAAGTCAAGGATTACCTCTACACTCTTCCAACAAAATGGACTTTGCTCTTAAAATGAAACCAGAAGAATATACTCTTTTCCTAGAATTGCTACCACTCAACAACTATTTCACATTTTCAGCTAAAGATTTTAAAACTGATTTGTATAATTTGCATGGTGTCACAATTTTCCAGTACCAGAATCATAACAGAATGCTTGAATAATTTAAAACTATCTCGCAAAGGATCAATTTCAGCACTAATGAGATAATATTCTCTTTCTGTTTCCCCCCCTCCCTGTATGTCACCCTAAACCAACATGCAATTCAACAAACATAAAAAATAAAACTACCAGAGGATAAGATTATAAAGTTGCAATAATAAAGTAATTAAAATGGAGCCTGTCTATTATAGGAAAAAAGTCCTTTCATTGATAAACCTTCATAGTGGAATCTATTGAAGGATATCAATTTATATAAAAAAGGAATAGGATTTCTATCACAAAGTAACAGCTGCTATCTTGATTTTTTTTTTTACTGTATTAAGTAGGTCAAAAACTCATAAATGAATGACTTAATAATTGATATTATGAATTAGGTAGATTATGTCAAGGAATCCAAGAAGCAACATTCCAGCACCACATTCTATTAATTTCTGTCCTCAGGTCCCACATAATGTATCTGAAGGAATTTCCCAATCTGATGAAACAATTTCCTAAAAATATACAGGATCCTATCTATGTAGAGACACCTATGGAGGCCCAATCAATATCTACCAATTTCCCAAAATACACAAATCAAGCAACTTGAGCTATGCACTGAGATCTCAGGCCAACAGCATTCCCAGTTACATAAGAATCAATTCAATATCCATTCTGGAAAACAGGATAATTGAATGAGAGGTTGCTAGACTTAAGAGATACAGAGTGAACAACCAACATATAACAGATGTCTCAATCCACAGAAGGAGAAGAGGCATGGGAAGCCTTTCAGAAGGGACTCTGCTTAGTTTTTCAAAAAGAAAAATAGAGGAGGGGAGAAATATTTCAGTCTTGCAAGATTTTATTAATGTAGCCTTACAATAAAGATAGAGCTAGTATTCATTGATGTGGTTCCTGTCTAGGCTAAGAAAATGGACCAGATAGAATAAAGTTGCAATTTATATTTTTATTAATGATTAGGTATTTTAATAAAGTACTGTATTTGGCCTTAGTAAGATTTTCCAGATATAGTAGGGTTTTTTTACATATCTTTATATTTTGCCTGTGAATCAGATAATTATGGCCAGAAATTTTAATCAAAGTTCAGGTCTTTTATTAGATTGGAATATTAACCCTTCTAAATCTCTATGAAAACTTTTAATTCCATATCATAATTATTATTGACTAAACAAATTTCTCATATCTCAGTCCTTACAATAGTTGAAAACATAATAAATGTAATATAGGTACTATAGTTATATTAGTTTATGCCCAATAACACTATCACTTATTATACAAAGTTGTTTTTCTAGATTGTATTTAAATATATCTTTATATCTTTGTAAAACACATGCAAAAAGACTTTGAAGATTTTATTTGTTATAAGCAATATATTCTCTGAATTACTTTTTGTTCTTTGGGATGAAACAAGTGTCAGTACAAGTTCCATGTGATCAAGAAAGTTAGAGATTGAGCAAAATGTGGAGCCATTGAAACTAGCCTAAGCATTCCTTTGGTCCACTAATTTTGTCACCTGGTCAAAGAATGCAATAAGATTTGTCTGGTATGATCTGTTTTTGACAAACAATTTCATTTAGAGCTTTCTAACCCTGCTCTCTGAAAAAGCCTCTAATGCTGGGAGAGGTGAAAGAGAAAAAGAGAACCCGCTGCAAGGTGAATGGAAACAGTTACAGTGGACTCATAGGACTGAGTTATAGTCCCTTCTATTGGCACAGGGATGATGGCTCCACCATTGGAAGACTTGAAAGACCAGGGACAGATTGTCATGGTGAAAATCTATGTGGTCACCGACTTGATTCCCCATAATCAATTAACTCTTGTGCTCTTCCCAGACAACACATTTATTTATTTATTTATTTATTTATTTATTTATTTATTTATTTATTTATTTATTTATTTATTTATTTATTTATTTAGCATTTGGCAACACATTTATTTATCTGTATATTAAATACTGGCAACATCAATCATATTATCACAGAATCATAGAACAGTGAATTAGAAGGGGTCACAAGGATCGCTAAATTTATGCTCCATAACATGCAGAAAAATCAAAACAACTATCCTTCAGGGTGGCTATCCAGCTTCTCCCGAGACAGAGAATTCATATCTCCAGACATCTCAGCATTACAGGTGTGAATATGTGGCAGACTGACACTGCAATAAAAATATTTTCATATCCAAATTCTATACCTGATTTTTCATAAATAAACCAGATGACCCAGACAAGAATCATAATGTATAACAGTGCTGTCCCAAACATCAGGTGGGGAGATACCTGGATTATTGTCATCCTCCACTGGCTCATCACTGTAAGAGAGCAGTCTTCTTGTTGCGGTTTTAATTACTGTCATTATTATATAGATGCAGTAGTAATTATCTCTTCATTCCATCTCATTTTGTTTTGATCAATTCACATAATAAAGGTTTCACATAAATATAAGGTCAGGGAACATTTCAGAAAACATATAATTATGGAAAGTATTATGAAATACGATGACAACTGCTGCATGTTTATCAACAGTTTGAACACTTAAATGTTTGGACAGATTATTATTTTTTTTTAAAAATCTGGTATCTCTCCTCCGCCCCATTTTTAAGAAACCTGAATGTTTTGATACAAACAAATACAAAGAGTTTTATTAGATGACCTCAGTTGACTTTCTTAGTGATAACCTCTAGGCCAATCAGTTTGGTGCCTTCCAGATGTGCTGGTTGAATCTACTGATCCAATGTCTGCAGTGCGCCAGGTTGGGGACACTGATTTAGGCTCTGGAAAAACTTGCTGGCACCAACCTTTTCAGCTTTATTAATGATTCAGCTGGCAGTTTCTGAAGAGACAAGTCCCACAGAGAAGGAGCACTTGATTAATGACCTGGAAACACTTTTCCTTTTCAGCTGATTAAATAAAATTGACTGGATTTTTACATTTTTATAATAAAATGACCCGCAGGGCCAAGATGACACAGTGAAAGCAGCATGTTCACTCTTCAGCAGATTTTTATTTTGTCACTTGTAAAAATGAAAGGGCTAACCACCCAAGCAGAAAAATGCACTTTATCACCGTCCACTGCCGACATGCTGACAATTGCTGCATACAAATACAAAAATATGGAGGAAGCGAGACAATGTTTACACTCAGCCTGATTTTGTCTAATGATGACAAAAGGTGGGTGACTTCTTGGGGGATGAAGAGCTACTATTTAATTATTATGCCAAAGAGTCATAAATCTAGCAATGCACTAAACAATATTAACAGTCTTTATAGAGTTATTTGCAAATGAGGCGGTACATAATTCTTACGTGTGCTTTATTGCTGAATTTTACTCTCTGCATATCCATCTATCCAATCTAAAATTAAAGCAAGCATTCATATTGCTGTCCAGTGGGCAAAATGCAGCCAAATTAGGCCCATCAATCACAGTGCCAGTGTGGTTGAGATTTCTTCTTGTTTAAAACAAGACTATGTGAACTACTTTTTTTTCCCCCACTAAAGGCCAGACACTTTTAGAATTAAAATTTGGTAGCCACATCTCAATTGATAAGTGAGTCTAAAGCAAGTGACGGGAGAGATAAAAAATGAAAAGAGGATAGGTCTTCACATTTCTCTTCTTTAAGGATATTCTTAATTTGCTTAATTATTCATAGCCTGCCTTTTTTTCTTTTAGAGCTCAAGTTTTATATATGTGGGAGGTCTCTAAAAATTATTCTCCCCTTTCTTCATATAGAAAAATACAACGCAATTTTCAAAATATTTGGATTGTGGTATTTCTAAAAGCTAATATGCTTTTACTAAGGGGCAATATGTGTAACATATATAGGAATTATTTCCTAAGTGTGATGCCATTAATAATCATCTCTTTGGCCATGATAAAGATATAAGGTATAACATACACTTTCAGCAATCCTAGATAAGTTGTAACAGCGTACATGAATTTATCCAGAGTGAACATCAAATTTCTTCTGAATTCAGCCTAAAACAGAATTTGTATCTGGGATTCCATCAATGTAGAATTTTATTATAATTTACGTTGCAGACTCATCAAAATCTTTAAAACATGCATGCACACAAAAGGTCATGGATTGCTTACAGTTGTCAGGAAGCAACCAGTTGATATCTTTTGCCTATTGGAGAACAATAAAATTTATTTATTATCATAATATCATATATATCCCAAACCTGTAAAACTGATGACACATGTAATGATGTGTAAAGCTGTTCCAGAGTTATAATGGAAGGTAGAAAAAAATGAAGTATTTTGAGATATAAAATTCAAGATTGATTAATCTTGGTGATTTCACACATCTATAACCTGAAATATGTTTAAGAATTAATTCTACTTAGAGATAAGATAAGAGTGGTAAGATTTCCCCAAACCATCTCCATAGCGGTCATTGACAGAACTCATTTGAACTTAGACATGATGAACTCCAATAACCTTCTGAGGTCATTCCTAGAATGCACATTAGAAGCCACAATGCCAAATTGAACATTGGAACCTGTATAGACAAATACATAATGTAACAAATACATAAAATTTCATTAATAAATCATATATTAATCAGTTCAGCTACATACATAGACACAGACCTTTCGTGCAAGCTCATAATACATATATATGTTTCTGTATGTGTGAGCTTGGGCCATATCCGGAGGACCTGGTCCACGACTCGGCGGAAAATCAGGCGGCGGCTTGGGAGACAACTGCCGCCGCAGCATTGGACCGAGTCGTGCCTTTGCGGCCTCTGACCCGACGTAGATCTCGACTGGCTCCCTGGTTCACCGGGGAGCTGAGAGAGATGAAACGTCGGAAAAGACGCCTAGAGAGCAGTTGGAGGACCAGCCGAACCGAATCCGACCGAACACAGGTAAGGATACATGTTAGATCCTACCTAGTGGCGATGAGGGTGGCTAGGACTAACTACTATTCCTCACTCATCGCGTCATCAGATAATCGCCCGGCCGCCCTCTTCAGGGTGACCCGCTCCCTCCTTCAACTGAGGGGGGGGNAATAACCAAAGACCTACATACAAACACCCACAAAAACCTCAGAAAACACACACACACACACACACATACACACACACACACACACATGTGTGTGTATATATATATATATATATATATATATATATACACACACACACTAATAAATAACAAAAAGTGAACACCAGGGAAATTTAAAATCATTAAAAGTTTTAATAAAACATTAAAAATTTTAAAATTTTAAAATATTATAAAAGAGACCCAGCTTTTGTTGGTTCCTACCAACATCATCAGGGCATAAATAATTCAATGGGAGAAAGCATTTATACACCAGCCAATGCCTGCGCCCGACTCCTAGATCTTGTGATAGGTCCCGGTCGGTCAATCATTGTGTTCATCATGACTAACTCCTCCTCACTTCCTTTGCCTACATTCCCATGGCCATTAACCCTCCCCTTGCTCTGTGATTGTAAAATAGGGAGGTGCCTGTCCTTCTTCCAATTCAACCCACAACCATTGCAATCATGATGTTTGGAGAAAACATGATTGCAGGCCTATGAACAAATCATTAGAATAGAATAGAGTTGGAAGGGACCTTGGAGGTCTTCTAGTCCAGCCCCCCCGCTCAGGCAGAAGAACCTATACCATTTCAGACAAGTGACTGTCCAGGCTCTTCTTAAACATTTCCAGTGATGGAGTGCCAATGATTTCTGAAGGCAAGCTGTTCCACTGGTTAATTGTCCTCATTAATTGTCCTCACTCCTCATTAGGAGAAAAATGAATTACTTATTGTCATTTACACTGAGTTAGTTAAAAAGAAAATCTTTGAATTAATTGAAAGGCTCTTCCCAGATATCTTGCCATCAGTGCTAACTTGCCATTTTTTCAGATAAACTGTCAATTGACCTGCCTCTTATCTCTTATATCAGTGTTTTTTCAAACTTGCTAATTTTAAGATGTGTCTACTTCAATGCCCAGATTTCCTCAGGCAGCACTGGTTTTGTGTATTCTCTTGTATTTGCAAACAGGCACACAAAACCAATAATGACCACCAACAGTATCATGACAAAATAGCAACAGTGGTGTGTTGAAATATCTGCAGGCAATACCATTTTCCTGTAAGCAAGAACGGATGGGATCACAAATAGACAGAATAATAGAAAATGAAGAAGCTAAAGTGCTCTGGGACTTTAGAATACAAACAAAACCTGCCACATAACATCCTAGACTTAACAATTGTTGATAAGAAAGACAAAAAAGTCTGGATAGTGGATGAGGCAGTACCTGGAAACAGCAAAATAGGAGAGGGAACTGGAGAAAAATTACAAAATATAAAGATCTGCAAATAGAAACAGAATGTCTGCGAGAAAAGAAAGCAAAGATAGTACCAATAGGTGCCTGGGGCACAACCCTAAAATATCTGGACCACCATTTGATTGACAAAATCACCACCAGTCACTTGCAAAAAGGACATTTACTTGGAGGGTACACGAGCCTGGCTCCAGGGAATCATTAACGCTTCTTTGCAGGAGGGTGTCTTCCCTGCGGCCCTTAAAGAGGCCGTTGTGAGGCCCCTCCTCAAGAAGCCTTCCCTGGACCCAGATGAGTTGGCCAATTATCGCCCGGTCTCCAACCTTCGCTTTGCAGCAAAGGTTGTTGAGAGTGTGGTTGCACAGCAATTCCCTCGGCACCTGGATGAAACAGTCTATCTAGACCCATACCAGTCGGGCTTCAGGCCGGGGCACAGCACGGAAACGGCATTGGTCGCGTTGGTTAATGATCTCTGGAGGGCCCGGGACAGAGGATATTCCTCTGTCCTTGTTCTTTTGGACCTCTCAGCAGCTTTTGATACCGTAGACCACGGTATCATGCTGCGGCGTCTCGGTGGGTTGGGAGTGGGAGGCACCGTTATGCGGTGGTTCTCCTCCTTCCTCACCGACCGCATGCAGTCTGTATTGGCAGGGGGACAGAGGTCGACTCCTAGACCCCTAACTTGTGGGGTGCCTCAGGGGTCGGTCCTCTCTCCCCTTTTGTTCAATATTTATGTAAAGCCGCTGGGGGAGATCATTCGTGGCTTTGGGGTGGACTTCCATCAGTATGCTGATGACACTCAGCTGTACATTTCCACCCCAGGCCACCCCAACGATGCCCTTAACATGATGGCCCGTTGCCTGGAGGCCGTACGGGTCTGGATGGGGAGAAACAGACTCAGGCTCAACCCTTCCAAGACCGAGTGGCTGTGGTTGCCGGCGCCTCGGCATAGTCAGCTGACGCCATCGCTGACTATAGGGGGCGAAA
>NW_015386762.1:332680-352127 GCF_001527695.2 Protobothrops mucrosquamatus
GGAGGGCCTTCTCTGTGGGTGCCCCCGCCCTCTGGAACAATCTACCCCCCGAGATCCGGATGATTCCGGATCTCCTTACTTTCCGCCGCGCCCTCAAGACATGGCTTTTCCAACAAGCAGGCCTGGCCTAGGGAGGATTTTAAATCGGGTTCATTTTTTAGAAAATTTTAAACAGCACAACTTTAAAATATTTGGTCTTAATTGGTTTTATTGGGTGGGGACTGTAAATATGTTTCTGTTTTAAATATGTTGTGAGCCGCCCTGAGTCCCTGTTGGGAGAAGGGCGGGATATAAATCAAAAATAAAGTAAAGTAAAGTAAAAGGAGTATATATAAATAGTTTCTCAGTTATATGTATAATATCATTCCTTGTGTGTCCAATCACACTTGGCCAATAAATTATTCTATTCTATTCTATTCTATTCTATTCTATTCTATTCTATTCTATTCTATTCTATTCTATTCATTAAGGAGAAAATATTTTTTGTAATTCCCATTCCAAAAGTAAAACAACATTGTCCTGATCTGCTTAAGGTTAAGAGGCTAAAGGGCTAAACTACAAGTATCCAGCTGGATGACTTTGGCCTTCACTCATTCACTTCTCTACAGCAGGGGTCCCTTACCCCTGGGCTGTGGCCCACTATGAGCCTTGAGTTGTTTGAAACCAGGCTGCAGAAGTGGCCGGTGAGTACGTGCACAGGTGCATCCCACTTACACGAGCAATGGGCAAGCATGTGCACACATGCTTATTTGTGGGCGGCTCATGCAAGCAGGGATGCACATGTGTGTTTGCCTGCTGTGAGCGTAGAACCATAACCTCCCACCCCCCAGGCTGGTCCACAAAGCTGGAAAGATTGGGGACCTCTTCTCTACAGGACAAAATATCTACCTAACAATTTCCACTGGAGTAGCATACTAGATTAAGGTTCATATCCTTCAGTGAAAAGCCCTCATCCTTCAGTGGATTGCTTCATGCTGATTGCTTATTCACTATCAAGAGAATGTTCAGTCAGGCAGGTTAGATCAAGACTGCTAAGAGATGAATGATCTGATCTCTTCCTCTGAAGTAGAAGCCCACAACATTAGCTTAGACTCTCACTGCTGATCTATTTCTTTAGTGCCAGCATTGGAGTCAGAAAAAGCCTTGACCATCTTGCCTTCAATAAGAAAAGAAGAAAGTACTAAGAATCAATAAAGTTCTCCAACTTAATAGCCTTCAGCAGTCTTCAAACTAAAAACTTCTGGAATTCCTAGCAACAATCCCTATTTCTGTATGTTACTTTAAATAAATATTTAAACAAATCTAGGCATCATTACAGGAAAAAGTTCACCCAAGCCCACCCAAGCAGCTTATAAAACTAAGATCAATAACCATGGTAATGTTATTTGATGGTATCCATCAGACAGTTAAGCACTCTTTGAAAACAGTGACATACTGTTTTGAATATAAAGTTCCTACTGATTGCATGGACATGTTGGGTTATTGAAATAGTCAATTGGTTGAATTATCTATGACCTCATTCTGCCCTTTGATTTAACCTCAGAATGTTGTTTTTCATATTGTTCTGTTTCTTTTTCTTGTTTTGTTCTTCTTTTTATCACCAATCATTACACTAGTTGGGTGTTCAAGAAAAATAATAGTACAGATTGATATTGTTGACAGGTCATGCCTGGCATATGGGCACACCCAGTTATCTGAAAGACCTGTCGTGTTTTGGTTCAAACTTGAATAACCATGTCATGGTTAACAACCTTTTCTCATCTGGCTCCAATTCTTTGCAACAGATTCTAACAGGATACATTTGTAATCAGATTTTTTTAAAGTTTTTTTTTTTAAAAAAATGTTCCTGGTTAATGAGCTTCTAAGAAGTTTCTTTGAAATAAATAAATTCTTACCTGCCTCTTTGGATGTATAAAGGTTAATATTATTATATCTCATGGACCTTTTAGTTTAGAGGTTTCTTATTTTGTATTATTTATTGTAATGTATTAATGTATCTACAGTTATTTTAGCATGTTTGCATTGCACTTATAACTTAGTGCTACTAAGTCAGTACCATTTTTTCACATATTTGTTTGTTTGTTTGCTGTATTTATAAGTCAATCAACTAGTACTTTGGGCAGTGAACATGACAACTGGTACACACAGATGTAATTATATGAAGTCCAAACATATACAATTTACCAGGACAAATTTTAATATGGCCTGATTTGCTGAGCATCTGTTTCTCTTGTTGTGGTAGTAGGGTTGCTATTGTGACAACTGTAACTATATAGTTTTCTTACTTAAATTATTTTTGTTCTCTTACAATTATTCACATTTTACCAAAGGAAGAAATGCTACAAAATAACAAATATGTTTCAATTGGTCTTTAAATATGATACAAGAATCAGTATACCCTGGACAATTCCTTGAGTCATTCATTATTCATTTACTATAAATATTTTCTCTTAGATTTCGTTAAGATAATTGCTCCTTTGACCAACTCTTGATGCTTCCACAGGAACTTTTATAGAAACTATACTCCCACATTTCATGAAATCTACCTAATCCTCTTTTACATGAATTAAGAGCCATAGGCAGAAATTGCTGGGACAGAAAGTTTCAAATCATCTTGTATTTTGTATGCATATATCACTTTGGATCCACTACACACACACAAAAACCCCATAAGAATGAGGGTGGGAACAGAAAAAGTCAATATTCAAATTAAACCATGCTAAAAATGCTTCTCCCTCTCCCCACCCCCCAATCACCCCATTGTGATGAAATAGAGGTGCTTTCAGAAACACTTTCTGAATATTTTCTTCAAGGGGAACAAAATAAATTCAGTGAAATTCTCATGGGTGGCATTCTTGCACTTGTTTTACTACAAAGAGCCAAAGTTTGAACATCCTGCCTTTTATTTTCTGCCTTGCATTTCTTCCTTTTATTTTGTTCAGTCTGTTTGAAAATTCTGCACAATATATCCCCACATATCTGCCACTCAGAAACCCCAATAAGAGAAATACAAAAGAAATCCTCCAATATCCTGAGAATAAGTGAACAAGCAGAATCCTCTTTCATCTGGAAATAACATTTTGGAGAAAATGCTGGGCAAATTTCAGCACCACATTGATTCAAATAGCTCCTGAATTGGCTGAGTGAATGCACAGTCTTTCCTGAAACAGTTAAACAGGTCTTCTTCCAGCCTTCTGAAAACACCCTCTGAAAGAAGAAGCAAAGAGGTGCAGCCCTGCCCAGATTCCTCTGACAAAGCATAGCTGCAATCTACTGAACAAAGTTATAAGCTTCTGCAATATCCAGAATCCTGCTTGTAATAGAAATTTCCTGCAGATTTTCCTACAAATACATTGAGGTAAAGACTATATTGTAAAGAACTGGTCCCATCCTTCTTCCATGTTATTTTTCAGATCACCTGGAAGAGATTCAAGATAAGCAATGGACTCCAGACATATTTTTACAGGGACAGCCTCTAGAACAGGAGTGTCCAACCTTGGCAACTTGAAGACTTGTGGACATCAACTCCCAGAATTCCCCAACCAGCCACCTCTGCACTAGAAGTTCATATCTTGGGATATAAGTTTGGAAACAGAAGACATGATTTGAAATCCCATCAAGGGAATGAGAAAAGAATGCCCACATATGCCTTTTGCATATCAAGAATGCTCATATCAGGAGAAGCTGTCTGGCCTCAAATCCTTATTGTAAACTCCAAGGAGCAACTTCCTGTCAATGGCAGAAAAGGAAAGGGCAATATATCATGGTATACTTGTCTTTTTCCAGCTGACAGCCCGAGCATGATCCTACTCCAGGTTAGTTGGCAACACCCCTCTTTCCCCAGGCTGGTAGAGCAGTTCATATTACATATTCAGCAGGATACAAGTTGGATTGTTAAATAATGGCATACTGCCCAGAAGAGTTTTCATACTGAGAAACTGGCAGAATTGAAGAGTACGATGAATTTGCTTCTACTAAGATGTTTCAGAATGTAGAGGAGTGCAAACATAGCATCTGTCTATAAGTCATTAAAGGAGATGGGTCTTTCTCAGGGCGGGATAGCTGCTTTAAAGAATTGCAAAAAGATGCCACTTCCACATTCCATACTCTCATGCATTCTGAGGCCTTGTTCAAGAATAAAATCTAAAGTAATGTGCAGGCTTAGCGGCCACTGCCTCTACTAATCAGGACGATCAGTTAGTTACTGTTATTTAGCCTCATGCATTGTCTCTATTATCTATCTCGCTCATACCATTCCAGTTGCATAGACCAATGTATATGTGAGAGTTTAATAACTTTCAGTCCTCATACCAAGTTCTGATCATCACCACCAGTGCACAAATAACACAGTCTACCATTGAACAAAACCCATTCCTTTAAAATTATATCCAATTATTTTGTAGAACTAAAAAAAATGAGCTCATGCTTGTAATTAATATCCTAGATCATTTATAAGGCACTTTATCAGCCCTATTTCATGAAACCAGACCAGATTATCTGAGTTTCAAACAACAGCCTTCAGACTGATTCTTCATTTCTCTTAATCGTTCCTTCATCACTGAAAACAGGTTACTATTTTTTTTAAACAAAAAGTTGGAAGTAATTATTTTAGCTGCACACATTAATCAATATCGTTGTAGCACAGTAAGAATCAGGAACTTACTATTGTTGTGTTCTCAGAGACTATGGTTTCAATTGCCAAGATTTTAGTCCATTAAAGTAGTTAGTGTTTACCTTGACTGCTTTATAATATGGTGCCTGTGGGAACTCTTGGCAATTATCTCAGCCATTAGAAACAGGGGGAAGTAAAGGAAAGACACTTGTTTATTACAGTTGCCTAGCAGAGATATGACCCAAAATCAAAATACAGAAATTCAGTCCATTAATGCTTGTTAAAGATGAAAGTGTGTCATTGTCAAATGTTCATTATTAGCCTTTATGAGCCAGTTTAGTGTATACTGAAAACTAATTTCAGTATGACACTAGGCATACACATATACTCAAAATCCCCTCTCCTTGGCATTCCATTAGCCCAACAGCTCTTTTAAAGTAGCACATGTCACTCTGTAGACTTCATTTGAATACAGGATCTGGGCTATGGGAAGCCACTGTCTTATCATGTTGGCATTGAATATGTAACAGGGAATAATTTTGCTTTCTTTACAGGATGAGAAGAAATGTCCTTTTTTCATCAGGGGGATGGAAAGTACTTGAGATTTTTAAAAGTCACAGTGCAGAAAAAAGAAACAAAATGTTAATTTTTCCCTCCTGCTCTTTCTCAGTTGTCCTATCTTAAACATCTGCACAGCAAAAGAGTAAAATATGGCTCTCTTCACACTGGGAATGATATAATACAGGTACCACTTAGGCTACTGAATCTATTTCTTATTCAGGGAGAAATCCAAAATAATTGATCACCAGCAGCTCGTCTTTGATAAATAGTTGCATCTATTTAAACAACTTTGTCAGATGTGTGAGAAATTAATTTGATCTGGAACTTTATTTTATACAGAGGAACTTGCCAACATACACAAATGGCTTCATAAATGAACAATAAGGGCTTGAGTTTTTAAAATGTCAGATATAGGAGAAATGACTTTATTAATATCCATCCATGATAAAAGCTAAAGACAGGTCAGCTACAAGAGGCTCCACATAATTCTGTTACAGAGATCTAACAAAAATGAAGGTTCCCACTACAGATAAGAGTTTTTTCTATCCCACTGTGAAGTTAGGAAATTTTGCAGACCAGATCTTGTAGCCCTAAATTAGCTAAAAATTATTTTTGAAAACCATCTCAAGTGGCTGGAAAATGATAAATTGTATATAAAGAACAATACATTAAAACAACACAATGTATTTAGATTTATAACATAACAAGAAAAGAAAAGAATGATAAACCAGTATACTGGTGGATTGATCAAAATGAAAAAGAAAATAAAAAATCCCAGTGGAAAAATAGGTAGCTCAAGGATATCAGGATGATGATGATGATGATGAACTACTTATGTCAGGCTTCAAGCCACTGATGTTTTGCAGGTCAGGCAGATGTTCTAACTACCATGTTTGAGATTCCTGTTTCTCAACAGTAGTTGCAACAGAAGATGAGAGATGCAGCAACTATTTATTCAAATGAAGGGCATTCCTGCTTCTGCAAAAGGATTGCCTAAAAACAGTAAAGTGAAAGAGGCAAATTAGATAGCTATGCATGAGCTAGCACCAATATGTAAACACTACTTATAGAATCACATAATTGTGGCATTGGAAGGGACCTCATCTTGTGCAACTTTCTGTTAGACCCAAGAAAACCAGTTTAAACAAACCTCAAGAGGTAGCTGTTTAATCTCTTCTCACAAAGAACTAGAAGCAGAGGATCCAAACCCTCTGCAGCTAAAGTGTTTCATAGACAAATAGATCTTACTATCAGGTAGTTTTTCCCTACATGCAAATGAAATCTTAAACTTAGATATGTTGTTTCTGGTCCTGTTTCAACCAGAACAGGAAAATGGATGGAAGTCACATTTGGACTGGAGGTGAGTAAAAGACAATACCTGATTTTGCTTTTCATAAAATGTTGGTATTACTCACTGCAACTTGGCAAATATTCCCTTTCTTTCTCCTTCAGATCTTGCAAGGAAAAGATGAAGTTTGGAGAGAACTTATATTCTATAATTACATCCTTTCACAGCTAAGCTTCTGATTAGATCTCTGTATCTAAACCTATGATGATGCCTGCAATCTCGTTAGTGTGGTTAGTAATTAAGATATTGGACTAAGAGTAGGAAGACTCAAAGTCAGATCCATCCTCATCCATAGAAACTCACTGGGGGCTTTCCTGGCCCAGTCAATCTCTTTCTTCCCAGTTTATTTCATGGACCATCATGAGATAGAATCACTCCAGGTAAGGCATCTTGATTTCCTGGACAAAAGGCAGAACATGAATCTAACACATAGAAACAAATACAATGATTGTAGCAATGTTCAAATCATATATTTATACATAGATCTCCACACAGTGTTCACTGATCTCCAGACCAGTGAACAACACTTCCCCTTCCTAAGTTGCGCTGGTGAGGTCAGTGAGGAACTAGTTTATATGACTGCAGCATGAATGTTTTCATGGGCTCTGGAACCTCAATAGTGCAACTGCAAACAGTTGTGCTTTAGCTTCGCTTTACTAAATATTTCTTGACACTTCAGCTCAACTTTACCAAATACAGGAATTGCTCATTGTTGCTTGGATGTTGTGAACCATTAGGCCTACAAAGGGCTATTGCAAATGGCTGATTTGTCTGTATACTGCCAAGTTAAAAGATTGTGAGCCTCCACTGAGACTGCATCACAGTAAACAATCAATGACGCCTCTCCTTTGTCAGCACGAGATGGATATGTTCATTTTAAGCAAAATGAAACACTAATGGCACTGCTGATCAACACTCTGCTCAATCATTTGCAGCGCAGCCTGGTTACAAGGGAATGCAAAAATTGGAGATAGAAAAAGCTGGACAATCTTTTCCAGTGGGCAATGCCAGGCAAATAAACATGTTGCTCACAAAGTAGATGATTGCTGGCACTAAATGTATAAAAACACTTGACAGAGAAGCAAGGCTGGCTCGCAGCAATCTGTCTCAAGTCTGCTAAATCTAATAGAAATTGGAAACTGAGGAATGCAAAGTGCTGCAGCAAAGGGCAAAGAAGATCATTGCAGCCAGCCCTTAATGGCATCTTGAAAAACAGCTGGTCTCAAACACACAAATATTGATTCAGTTTATGGAAATCTGGTATTACACTCTTGCTGTCTCTAGGCAAACAGCTTATCTAAACAGATCTGACATGGTTGTACCATCTGGTTTTATTTCTGGAGTGCTTTGCCCACATTTCTTTGTCTCCCCCGCCCTTCTGCTTCTACAGTGGGCAGCCTGAGTGATTAATGGGTATGATTTAAAAGCTGACTTCCTATCACTACCAGTCTCCTTTTTTCCTTCAAGGTGGCTGATCACTTTGCAATATAAAAAATACAAATTTCAGAATCTAAAATGAAGAGAAACACTGTTGTTAATGGTTAACGGTACACAATGAATCTCAAATGTGTGAGTAGAGGGAGATATTGACAAGATCTTCGTCCTCTATTTTAGGCAGGTTTGAATGGATACTGTGTGCTTTTTGCCATGGCACATTTACTGCACATTTGCAAGAGCAAATAAAGGAAGATGAGAAGTTTAAAGTGATAAACATAGAACCAGGGAACATTTTGCAAGCTCTAAGAATAACAGTAGAGATGAAAATCTAAGCTAAGGATTACTTGGCAGGGGTGATCTGAGGTTTCTTTTTCTCCCTTTCAAACTGGGTTGCTTTTTTAATCTCTATTTGTTCCAGATTATAAATTAGGCATTTTGTAGTGGGTTCAACTCTGTCTGAAGTAGTCTTACCAGAATAACGGAAAACAGAGTTGGAAGTGACTTTGGAGAACACCTAGTCTAACTCTCTGCTTGAACAGGAAACCTTATACCATTGTAGACTATCCAATCTCTTCTTAAAAGCCTCCAGTGTTGGATCTCGCATAACTTCTGGAGGCAAGTCGTTCCACTAGTTAATTATTCTCACTGTCAGGAAATTTCTCCTTAGTTCCAGGTTGCTTCTATCCTTGATTAGTTTCCATTCATTGCTTCTTGTTCAGCCTTTAGGTGTTTTGGAGAATAGATTGACCCCCTTAGATTTTGGAACACTGCTATCATGTCACCCCTAGTCCTTCTTTTTGTTAAACATTAGTACTGTGAACCATCAAATGATAGGAATTATTTAAAGACAAGAAGGTTTGTGGGATCTCAATAACCTGGAAAAAAGCACTCCATCAAGGGTTACATTCTTTTTCTTCCCCAAGATAAGGACTTTTATGAAGTGGGAAGGACTCAATAGGTAAAGCAAAACATCAAGGCACACTGAATTGTGGGGAAAGAATAAGTCAAAAGGAGCTCAAAAAAGTATACTTTTTGAAGCATTTCATTTTTTTAGCATTGGCACTAAATTCTTTTTTAGAAGTCTGCTTTCTGGCTTTGTAGTCCATACTGAAAGTATGCAGGTGAAATGGAACTCTGAAGTCAGAGTTGGAGTTACCATGAATGTATTTCATGTAATGCCAAAATATATTAATAATGTCCTCCCAATTTGATGCTTCTATGTGTTTAATCATACAACTTTAATGGGTGCTGTAGAGCAATATTATCTGAGAAGCAGCAGATTGTAGAATGCTTCTTGGCAGTCAAACATTAAAAATGGTACCCATATATGTAATATTGGAGCAATGGGAGATTTTCAAATTCATATGTATGCTCAGCCTCTTGTGAGCTACAACTTCCACTTTAGAAACAAACCTGGTGCTTCCAGTAAAAAAGGTGGAATGGACAAAATTGCTACAGTGAACAGTTCAAGAGGGTTTAAAACTAGAGAAATTTATTCATGGTATATGAGACAATATGAATTTGTTAATGGGGCATGAGAAAACATGCTTCTTACATTCATTTATTATACATTTGTGTTATAGTCTTGATGATTTCTCTCATCATTCAAAGTGCATTGTGCAAGTCTATGTGTCTCAGACTAGCATGTGCATAGGACTATAGTCATTCTGTGGATATCGGATTTTCTAAATTTTGTAGTATACTGTTTCATTTTTCAAGATTTAAAATGCATGTACAGTAGTTTAAGCATAAGCAGGCATTACCTCAATGTTAGATGAGATTCTGAATCTAAACCTGCTATCACTTGCAGATTGTCATTAAGAAACTGCTATGGTCTATATTTAGATCAACTTAAGCCTAAATTCATAGGAATATCAGATGAACGGGATTGTAATCCCCTAGTAAGATACAGGGTACAAAAACTGAACAATATATCTCCATTCTCCACTCCCATCTTAGGTACAGTTTGTTTGTTTATTATAATTATACTTGCCTTTCCTCCCCAAACTTCTGGATACTTCCCTTTGTTTTAATTCCACAGCAGCAAATCTTAAGTCATCCTAAAGTGAGATGGACAGCGAACAAATCAAACAAACAAGCAAGGAAACAAACAAATCTTGTAAGGAAAGATTTGTTTGTTGACTGAAAAGGGAATTCATTGCCCAGAGTCGCTCTGTGAGTGAGATGGATGTTCGCTGAACTAAAGAAATAAAATAAATAAAAAACACCCAGTAAGCTTCCTCTCCTGAAGTGGGACTTGAACTTGGTTGTGTCCAGTCCTAATCCAGAACTAACTTCTACACCAAACAGGCTGCATTTCCTAAGCCTCTTCCTAATTATAATTTTGAATTTGAAAGAAGGGTAAAAGAGAATATGGTTAGAAAATAGTTAAGGTGTGATACTAGAAAACAGGAAAGCTTTAAAAGAAAGTCAGCTGGATGTCTTTGGGTCAATCACTTTGTTTTGGCTAACAAAACTAGGTTGCTGTTGTGACAAGAATTATGAGAGAGTGCATTATGCACACTCTGGGGCTGAACAAAATAAAGGCAGGATATACATCTGATACTAAATAAATAAAACAATTGCAATAAATATGGTATATTGGTGCCAACTGTAATTGATTTAACTTAATGTTGATTAAATGTAAAAATAAAATACTTATGATAAGATTTTAAGCTCCTAGTATCTCACTCAAAGGGCACACAAGCCTGAAAAATGCTGCTAATTTCTGCTCTGGCCAACAGAAAAGTGAACTAGATAGACTATGGCTTTAATCCATCATCAGGAAACTCTACTCTTCTAATGCCACACCACTGATATCCTAGGTTTCCTGCAAATTAAAAGACTGCCTTTTATTTTCAGAGACAAGAGGCGTGTGCTGTGTATATTTTCCTACCACGATTCACAATGTTTCTTTGGATACAAATCTGTTGAAAAGAATGACCGGTGGGTGCACAAGTTCAGCATTGAGATCCCAAATATACAAGCAGTTAATACAGCAGGGTTTTCCACAGGGGGAAAATGCATTTAAAAAAAAAAAAACCACAAGTGGAGCTTTGATCACATCATCACCACCCCCTTCTTGGTTTTCTTCATTACCCCCTGCAGACACCCCGAGTAACATGTCCATTAATAGGTAACCCAACATTTTTGCTCACACAGTTTCTGCATGAACAGTTTGCTTCCTCCTTTTCTTCTCTGACTTTCTGGTGACATTGCTTTGCTTAGGCTTCCCAGCTTCCCATACATATTGATTATTTTTAAAACTGGACACTGATTTCTTTTTTCCTTGACATGCTTCAGCATCTGCCTCTATGAATAGCATTTATTTTTTCCCAAGTCAAGTCAAAGTCATATATTTGTGTTTAGCTCTTTGCAAGGAGGAAAGGAATATTACTTACACCAATACTTACACATAGACACAGACACACACAAGCACACAGAGCATCTTTATGAATATACACAATTCTCTTTAAGGAGAAAATCCTTTCTTAACTGCCTACTTTGGGCTCGTTTTATGATTTCATCATGAAGATAAAGAATACATGTTATTATGGTGTTAAGTTGACATTATATGCCTTTTCGTCTGGAAGAATGCCTAAAGTCCAGAATGGTGAAAGGGTGTGAGAAGTTCAAGGGTGAATATATATATATTTGGGTTCCCATTTTTCTTTTTTTCTGCTAAAAAGAGCAAAAAAATATTCATGCCACCAAAAGAAATAATGTAATTAGAATTACATTTTTACTAATTAATAAAGGTGAATACCTTTGTTGCTGTGATAAACTATCTTCATAACAATATTTGTCCCCTGATGTTAATTATAGACTCTATAGTTAATTAGCTATTTCTGCATGGACTGTATTGTCCATTGCCACAAATTCCTAGCCATTGTATTAAAATAGAACTGAAAATGTTTTAGGAGAATCACTTGCTGTTCTTTCATATTCTGTAGTAACATTCTATAGCCAATAAAATGCTTTTAAAATCACTGAAACATAACTCTGTTTTAGATGTTGTACTTACTGGTAGGAATTCACATTGTGTGAATTACTCTGTCTAAGACATTCTTATCCGAAAGTTATTGATTGTAAGTAAGTTCTAGCCAAAATAACATGGAGTGTTGGCTTTATTTTAAATTATGAGAGAGTTTGGTTTAGAATTTATTTATGAGAACTCTTCAATTATTCTAAAGCAGGCAATCTGTGGTCTACACAACACGTTATGGTCCATAGTCCCTAAAGGTTGCTGTGCCAATATTTGGCACCAAATGTCTGAATTTAAGAAGTTTGACAGAAAAATTGAAAAAAATCCTGTTGTCCATTCATGTGGTATCAAAATGGATTTTGTTCTATAGCATAAGAGCATAGGAAATTCCTCAAGCTGCTTAGAGTCTGCTGTAGTGGGAAGCCATAACAAATTTAAATTAATATCAATTAACAAAATGACTTTGTTGTTATTAATATCAAGAATAAGAACAAATCAATAGTGTATTTCGTCCTCTAGCATAAAATCATAAGAGTCCAGCTGGAATCAGACTTTAGGCCTATCTAATCCAGCAGTCGTATTATGCAACTCCAAGTATGCAATATCCATAACTTCATTCTTGATACATGCTTGTTAACACTTTCAAGAAAGCCCAGAAGCTTAGTGAAAGAAGATTTATCTTTGCTGAAGCCGTGTTTTTTCTTTTTTCAGCAAGAAACATACTTCTCTGTGCTTGCTAATGTTGTCTTAATTATATTTTTAACAATCTTTCCCCCCCCCATGCTAAACTAATTGGCACTTGCTTCCTTCATCAATCTGACATCTCCATATTTCCAAGTAGATCGTGATATATATCATGGTTTCTATCAGATATGATAGGAATCTACCATATGGGCAGAAAGTATGCACATGGAAGTCCACCTTGTATTACACTGCTCAACACTGATAATGTCACTCATTTCCAATAATACTTGTGCAGTAACCACAGAGTTCCAAGAATCTTGTTGAGATATATAATTAAAAAGGGATGTAGCAACACTATTTATTAATCCTTAGATTTCTATATTAGTATAGTGTATTCCTATAATTACACCACTGTATTAATAATTGTTACAGCCCTATACTCAGAATATCACTGTCACTCTAGCTTCATCTTTTCAAGTCCTTATATATTTTATGGTACATCTCATTTTTTGTATCAAAATGACCCTTACAATAAACCCACAATGACCTCATGCAAAATGCGGGACTCTCCCAGGACTTACACCTTCTCACTGGCTTTCATCACAGTGAGCTCTCTCTGTTTCTCTGGAGTCAACAGCTGCCACTGTTCAAAACAACACCTTTAAGAAGAACAGCAGAGCGCCAGTTCAGGCTGCTAACCTGAGAAAAATCAATCATAATATTGAATATTCTGGGTTGCCTATGCCTTGCTATAGAGTGACAGAAAAGTTGTTAGAGAGGATATGCTGACATTTCATGAGAAAATGCACAAGGGAGCCATGTTTGGGAGGTAGGCAAAAAGTTAGATAGTGAAGTAGCTTGGAACTCCATTAGATAATGCTTAAAGAATAAGACCAACATCTTTTCTAACTTATCTGCATTCTTTTGAGTAGAGCAAAAATGATTCTTTCTTCTGAACAGTGTCATCTTAAATACATGTAGATAATTCAGAAATGACTTCTTATTGTTATGTATTTATTTAGAATAAATATATATATAATCTGTCTGTATATATATTTGCTTACAATATGGAAGCATTTTATAACACTGGATTTTCCAATCATAACACAAGGTAACATTTTTAGAAACTGTCTGTATAGAAGGTTTGGGATGGAGGTTGCTTTGAACTCAAAACTGAGGTGTAAGCTCAATTAAATTAGACTTCGTTAAGAAAGATTAAACTCAACAAAGTGATTTCACTGCAAGATGTGGCTATTGTGAGCCTTACCCAACTGCCTTCAAGGGAGGAAATGCCAATAGTGAGAATTAATTTTTAAAGGTATCAAATTTCTCCTATAATACTGAGGAACAATCAATCCCAAGTAATAGAAGCTGAATTAATATGTACTATAGGTAAAAGAATATAATACTATGTCTAAGAAGTCATTGACATGATTAATAAGAAATTTTTGGTGGAAAGAGGGCTTTCCCAAATGGGAGAATAAACAAGTTAAAACAAAACAAATAACTTCTCCCCTCCTCCTCCCCCATTGCACAAGACCTATGTACAGGTCAGGAAGCCACAATAGAGAACATGGGGAACCAGACTAACTCCCAGTTGGCTAAGGAGTGAAATATGGCTGTATACGCTCTCCTTAATTTATTCAACCTATATACTGAATATATATTAAGAGAGGCTGAATTGGAAGAGAATGAGCATGGATTTAAAATTGGAGAATGAAGCTTCAATATCCTGTGCTATGTTGATGACACTACTCTAATAGCTGAAACTGCAAAGGATCTGCAAGGTCTACTAATAAAAGTCATGGTGAAAAAATGGATCAAAAATTAAATATGAAGTAGACCAGGGGTCCTCAATCACTGGACTGCAGCCCAGTACCAGGCAGTGGCCCATTTGGAACTGGGCCACTCAAGCATCAGGCTCGCATACTTGCATGCACAGTTCCATTTGTGAGCACACGCCCGCTGCTCACACAAATGGAACTTCTCATGCATGCGCCCACTGCTTGCACAGAACCATACCCTCTCCCCCCACTGTCGCCAACACCAACACTGGGCTGCAAAACCGGAAAGGTTGAGGACCACTGAAGTAGACCAAATAATAGTATCAGGTAGAACAACCTGTCTTAGAATTGTCAAAAAATATGCCGTAGGTTAGCACTTTCAAAAAATATTCAAATGCAATATGTCTATAACTACAAAGATCAGAGTAGAGCAAGCAATGTTATGCCTTGTGTCACTCTTTGGGGGGGGGGAAACTGAGCTTTGAAAAAGCCATATAGGAAGAGTATTGATGACTTTGAATTTTGGTGTTGGAGAAGACTTCTGAGAATACCACAGATAACCAAGAAAATAAACAAATGGATCATCAAACAAATCAACGCAGAGTTGTCACGAGAGGCACAAGTGATGAAGCTTAAATTATCCTATTTTAGGTACATTAAATGAAGATCTAGCTCTGGAAAAGGCTATAAAGGTCTAAAGGTGAAAGGATAGAAAAAAACAAACAGCAGCGAGGTGGATGAACTCAGTTACAGTGGCAATGGGTGCAGCATTGGAAGTTTTGACAAAACAAGTTGGATATAAATCATTATGGACAAAATCTATCTATGTGGTTGCTAAGAGTCAACATCAACTTGATGGTACATAATCAAACATTCCACGAGACACTAGATGATGAAAAAAGAATTGTATATCTTATATAAATAAAAATGTTCGTTTGTTCAAAATCTTAAATCTCCAAAAGTTCTTCGTCGATTGGTTTGAAATTTTGACACAACGTTGCATTTGAATACGCGCATGTTTTTATGTGCCTATATTATATAGATGTCACACCTGTGACAGGTAAAAGCATGCTTTTTGAAAAACAGCGCCATCTGTTGGGCGTAAAAGCAACACACACTTTTACCAGACTGAGCCACAGCAACGCGTGGCCGGGTACAGCTAGTTGTATATATTATAGTAATCAACAAAAGAGCAAACTGAAAACAAATCAAAATTTAGTTCTAGATGGTATGGGTATGAGAATATTTTTAAAAGTCAAACATGAATTTGCTGGTCTAGCTAAAGTTCATTTGATATTCTTAAGATCACAGGAGTAAAAAGTAAACAACATAAGATGATTTTTACAAAGCAGTCCATGTAGGATTCTTAAAGTTGTCAACCAGTAATTTTTGATGAATTGATGGGGAAAATGTTATTAAGAAATATATCCTTAAGTTTATACATGAACAGTCTTAGTGCAATAAAATCAATATGGCTTTTACAAATACAAATTCTGTCTCCCAAACCTTTTAAATTCCTTTATAAATATTGGTACCATTCATACAGTTTGTGCCATCCATTAAGCATTATTTATTTGGACTTTCATGATTTTTAACAAAGACTCTCATGTAAAATTAATATTGAGCTTAAAAAAAAACAAACCCTCATGATATATATTTTGATGGGGTATGAAGTTATGGTGACTGACCTGGAAAGTAATTGTGCTGGATAGCCTGACGAAAACATCAATCCAATGTGTGGCTGCTGTGAAGAAAAGAAAATCCTATACTGAAGATTATTGCAAAAGGGATAAAAATAAAGCTGTAAATATCTTAATGACATTACAAATATTCATGATGTGGCCACGCATCTGAAGTGGACCATACGTTTCTATTGCTGCACTTCAACATAGATATTGTAGAGCTGGAACAAAATGATAGAGCTCTACAATATGATCAAGACGGAACCATTGTCCTGTAAACAAAGGTTATATTTGAGGCATTTTAGCTTAGAAAAGGGTTAAATTGGGGCTCATGTGATAGAGCTATATAAGAAAGCACATGTTAGGAAAAGCATATAAGGATTTCATTCATCTCTCTTTTATAAAAGAGAAGCTAAGGTGATCTAATGGAGCTAAATGGAAACATTTCTTCACATTTTACATGTCTAATCAATGGAGTTTGCTACCATAAGGTTCAGTGGTTACCAACCTGAATGTTTTCAAAAAAGAATTAGAAAATACCACAATGCAGACACAAAGAAAAATCTTGCTCCTATGTTTCTAGAGCAACTTGATATTTCATTGTCTGTTCCTCTATCCTTGGTCTGTTTGTCTCTCTATGTAGAGAGAGACTATCTTTGTTTCTTCTCCTCTTCTTAAGGAGAAAGATAATATTATGTTGGACCAGTTAAATATAATTCAATTTATATTCACTTGAAGCTAAAAGATTGTTCCAACTCCAGTTATCCATAATTATTGGAGACAGCTCCAATGTCTATTCTTTGGAAGTAATTCCCCAGTTTTATTCTTATTTCTTCTAGGGATACCTTGCTAAATAGTGTATACCTTTTCTACCATTCTTATTCTTCAGGTCTAAGTTCCCTTGCCAAAAGGAATTCAAATCTGAGCTGGCAATAGATCTGTCAGCGAATGGATCTTGTCTCAGGTTCACAGGGATATAAAATGCAAATAGCTTTGACACTGTTATGAAGTACACAGGTACCATGCTGGGCAGAGAAATTCTGCTGCACTTCTGTCAGTCTTCATTTCGTTTGATGAAATAAAGTTGCTTTTGAAAGTCCTTTCAAGAGTAAATTGTGGGGTTGGGAGGTGGTGTGTGTAACTTTATCATTGGTGAAATACTCTGGTACACACATTAGTTCCATAGCAAATAGGGAGCATAAACCTGTCTTTCCTGATAACATTCTTCCTCTGGCATTCTTCAGCCTCCCTGGCTTCCACCACTTCTGTTCAAAAGGGAGGGGAGGGGAGGGGAAGGGAAGGGAAGGGAAGGGAAGGGAGGGGAGGGGAGGGGAGGGGAGGGGAAAGGGGAAAGGGGAAAGGGGAAAGGAGAGAGAAAAGGAAAGAGAAAGGAAAGCAGTATTATTATCACCTCTAATTTCTGCTCATGATGTGCTCTGCATGTAAGTTAAATAGGCAGGGCAACAGAATACAGCCTTGCCGGACCCCTTTCCCAATTTTGAACCAATCAGTGGTTCCATATCCAGTTCTCACTGTTGCTTCTTGACCAGGATATAGATTTCTCAAGAGGCAAATAAGATGGTCTGGTACTCCCATCTCTTTAAGAACTTGCCACAATTTGTTGTGATCCATACAATCAAAGGCTTTAGCATAGTCAATTAAACAGAAGTAGATGTTTTTCTGGAACTCCCTAGCTTTCTCCATGATCCAGCGTATGTTAGCAATTTATCTCTACTTCCTCTGCCTCTCTGAAATCCTGCCTGTACTTCTGGAAGTTCTTGACCCACATACTGCTGGAGTCTAGCTTGTAGGATTTTAAGCATAACTTTACTTGCATGTGAAATAAGTGCAATGGTACGATAGTTTGAACATTCTTTGGCATTGCCTTTCTTTGGAATTGGAATGTAAACTGACCTTTTCCAATCCTGTGGTCACTGTTGAGTTTTCCAAATTTGCTGGCAAATTGAGTGTAGCACTTTTACTGCATCGTCTTTTAAGATTTTGAATAGCTCAGCTGGAATACTGTCACCTCCACTACCTTTGTTGTTGTTCAGCTTTCCTAAGGCCCATTTCACTTCACATTTCACTTCTAGGATGTCTGGCTTGAGGTCAGTGACCACCCCATCATGGTTATCAGGGATGCTAAGCTCGTTCTTGTATAGTTCTTCTGTTAAGATTGCCGAGAGAAATATCAACAACCTAAGATACTGTATGCAGATGATACCACTCTAATGGCAGAAAGTGAAGAGGAACTAAAGAGCCTCTTGATGCGGGTGAAGAAGGAGAGTGCAAAAGTTGGCTTGAAACTCAACATTAAGAAAACCAAGATCATGACATCTGACCCTCTCAATTCCTGGCAAATAAATGGGGAAGAAATGGAGGTAGTGACAGATTTTATCTTCCTGGGCTCCAAGATCACCACAGATGGGGACTGTAGCCAAGAAATTAAAAGAAGCTTACTCCTGGGGAGAAAAGCTATGGCAAATCTAGACAGCATACTAAAAAGCAGAGACATCACCCTGCCAACAAAAGTACGTATAGTCAAGGCCATGGTTTTCCCAGTTGCAATGTATGGCTGTGAAAGTTGGACCATAAGAAAGTCTGAGTGCAAAAGAATTGAGGCCTTTGAATTATGGTGCTGGAGAAGACTCCTGCGAGTCCCCTGGACTGCAAGGTGATCAAACCAGTCAGTCCTAGAGGAGATCAACCCTGACTGCTCTTTAGAAGGCCAGATCCTGAAGTAGAAACTCAAGTACTTTGGCCACCTAATGAGAAGGAAGGACTCACTGGAGAAGAGCCTAATGCTGGGAAAGATTGAGGGCAATAGAAGAATGGGGATGACAGAGAATGAGGTGGCTGGATGGAGTCACTGAAGCAGTAGGCATGAGCTTAAATGGACTCCAGAAGATGGTAGAGGACAGGAAGGCCTGGAGGAACTTTGTCCATGGGGTCGCGATGGGTCGGACACGACTTCACAACTAACGGCAACAATTTCTGCTCTTGAGAATTGTTGGAGAATAAGAACGACTGTCCACCAGTTTGCTGGACGATTTCAGAGAGCCATTTGGACCTATCCATAACAAGCTAGCAATGACACCATGTCACCTCTGTGCAATTGGCAACTGCTGGAATATAATATGAATTTCTGATAAAACATTGTAAAAGAATTATTTATCACATATATTCTTAACTGAGCAAACGTTTTAAATTTTGAAAGAAAGATCTTCACCAATAGGCAGCAGAACAAAAAACTACAACTAGGACTTCTGTTATTCTTTGGCATCTGAACTAACATGCCACAATGGTGAATAGGGTCTACCCAATGCTCAGATCTATATCAGGGCTTCCCATAAA